>NW_025784749.1:0-23845 GCF_021130785.1 Homalodisca vitripennis
TTAAGAATTTGGGCTATGCTTTCATGTTTCATTCTCTAACTATAAAGTAATTAAAATGTTTTTTTTTTTATTTTGTCGCTATTTTTTAACAGGACATTCTGATTCGTACGTGTACACATAAATTAAGTATTAAGAAGTATTATAAAAAAGGTATTTTTCAAGTATCAAATTTATAATTTAATCAAAATATAAGTATATAAATTAATCTTATCCAATTATGTTTAAGTTTTTATCAATCAACCAAACAGTTACCCACGGCTTCGGCAACTCAATTTTCTTAACGATGTTGGAAAACTTAGTATGTAACACTACTGGTTCAAAACGTGGAATTCCGACCATCAATGTTTTATATGTTTTCACTTATCCACACAACACAAGAAAATATTTAAAAAAAAAAAAGTGTATTATTTAGGTTAATTTTAATTCAATTCCGATCTTCTGTTTTTTTTTTTTTTTTTTTTTTTTTTTTTTTCCTTTGGGATAATTGGGGTGGATTCCTAGGATCCTCACCACGTTCAAAAACCTGAAGGCTTATTGTCGTGCCACCTTTGATGTTTAGGAGGGGTAAGCCTATCTTCGTGCCCCCATTAATTAGGCTTAAGACAGACTGTTTTCCCCCCTGATAACTAGCACATCTGGTTCGTTCGCCTTGGTTGTTTCATCAACCGAAAAAGAAGCCCTTTCTCCTTGCTCCCAGTCTCTCCACCAGGTCCAGTACTTATGTGGTTTTTTGCAGTCTCTTCTGACGTTATTGCAGAGGTCTACACTCCGCACGTCCTTCATTTTCGTAAAAACCTAGGAACGTTGTTGCTTGAGTGTTAGTACTGGTTTCCTGAAAGATGGGCGTCGTGTCCAGTGATCAAGCGCAATCACTTGACTTTAAAACCCCAGATCCCTCCCCAAGCCCCGATCAGCCATTCTGGTTTTGGATATCCTGGAGCTAGGAAATCGGCAAAGCTGTACTTTTGCCGGAGTGCTTGTCACTTAGGTGGACCTCTGCCACCGGCAAAGCGGTGTGTCATTCCGTGGGAACTCCATATTGTTTTATACTTTGATAAGCGCGGGCTGGACTTGCTTATACCCATCAAACTCCGGTTCTGGGACCGGTGTAATGGCCATGCTTGCTCCGCTTCTTTGGCAAGCCCTGTTCGGCGCATTCGTTTGGCCATCCTATTTGCCCTTGTGTGGCCCGTGTACACCAAGCCAAGACGCACATCAGTTTGCGTGATCCAAGGCTTGCAGAGAGTGTTAAAAAGCACCTCCCACACAAGACTTGGATGGAAAATGCTGTGGGAGTCAAGAGCTTTTAAGAGCTGCCCCCTGACTGTCTTGGGACATTATTGACAGATGTTCATTATCCTGGTACCCTTCTGGTGATGGCCTTTCAGGTTCTGGCACAGGCTAGGATACCATAGATTTGCGGTCTTGGTAAAATATGGAGCAGTTTCCCGACACCAATACTTGCCGCTCAAGAGGCTAGTTCTAGGGGATTGTCACTAAAAACCACTCCATATCCCAAATAACAAGTTCTACCCCTTAACTAAGGCGAGCCATTCCGTTTGTACCAGGAAACAATAGCTACTTTTCTTAATTGCTTGGGGATGTTATCTTGGCGATTTGCCACTCAATCTCTGGTAGTAGAAGGTTCAAACAGAGAAATTGGCTTATTTGTAATACGAACTCCGTTTCTCATTTGTGTCGGAGACCAATTTCCGGAAGAATAGCGGCATATGGGTTTACAGCTTCAGTGATGGCCCGCCATGGGCCTGCGTTAAGGACGCGCGCAATTCCCTCCACACAGCCCAGCAAAAACAATCAGCCGATAATGCTGAACTTACGCCGCTTCCAGCCTTTTTATTATGAACATCAAGAGGTAAGGAAAGTCCTTAAAAATTGCCACCTACGAGGGTCGCTGGAGGGGACCTGCTCCTGAAATGCTCCGGTTACAAAAGGATTCGTGCCAAAGGCCTTTGTAAGCTTTTCAAAGCTTGGCTTTGGCAGTTACCTGATTCACCTTTGTCCACCAGACTAATGAACCATAAGTGATTTGAGGCCTTACAACTGCTTTGTAAAGCCATAGTGCTTATATGGGGTTTTACGCCCCATGAGATTCCTGCAAGTCTCCTGGACGTCATGAGCGCCCACTTTGCTTTGTGCAGGATATTATTAAGATGATCATTCCACGTAAGCTTATGGTCTAGAGTCAGTCCTAAATATTTGACTGTCTTTGACCACTCCAGATCTTGAGTGGATGCGAGTTTCAGCCTAGAAAGAGACTCTAGGTTCTTTTTTCTAGTGAATGGTACAACTACTGTCTTAGAGGGATTTACTTTCAGTCCCTCTCCCTGACACCAGTTGTGTACATGTTGAAGGTTGGTATTCATGATATCAACAACAACATTTGTGTATTTTCCCTGTACCATAAGGACTATCGTCGTCTGCATATCCTTGGACATAGATTCCGTTGTTAGTAAGGTCCTCAAGTAGACCATCTACTACTAGATTTCCACAGTAGAGGTGACAGGATGCCTCCTTGAGGACATCCCCTTGTGGGTGCGATCACAAGCGAATACTTCATTGAGATCGGCCCTGATCCGTCTGGAGCACAGCATGGCCCTAAGCCACCGGCACAGAGCTGGGCTCGAGGCCACGTCGCTGTGCTCCACTTACCATTGCAGTGAATTTGGCATTGTCGAAAGCTCCTTCAATGTCTATGAAGGTGCACAATGCCAATTCCTTGGCGGACAGGCTATCCTCAATCCTACTGACTAATTGGTGCAGTGCTGATTCACAGGATTTGCCTTGCTGGTATGCATGTTGGTTGCGATGAAGGGGAGTGTCTGAGAGAAACTCCCTTTCTCAGGTGCCTCTCCACCAGTCTTTCTAATGTTTTCAGTAGAAACGAAGATAAACTGATGGGACGAAAAGATTTAGGGACAGAGTAGTCCGCTCTCCCTTTTTTAGGGATGAAGACCACCCTGTTGAGACGCCAGACTTGTGGTATGTACCCATAGGCTAGGCTCGCCCTGAATAGTTCACATAGAAGGGTAAGGAGATTCTCCGGCCCTTGTTGAAGCAGGGCCGGAAAGATTCCATCCCCTCCTGCAGATTTGAAAGGGGCAAATTTAGAAATTTGCCCATTTGGCTTTAGAGAGAGTGACAATCCTTCTGGCAATGGCCCAGCTACCACGACAAGCTCTTGGGCCGTGAGCCTGCCTCGTGATTACCAGACGTTCCAGTGTCGTCATTCTCAAAGATACAATCAGGGAAGTGAGTCTCAAGGAGAAGTTTGAGGCTATCACTAGACCCGGAAGTGTGTTGACCTCCCTGGGACCTTAAAGATCCCAAGTGACCGGTTGGACTTGAGGCTAGCAAGCGTTGCAGTCTAGCTGCCGCGCTTAACTCATTTACCTTCTGTGTAAAACTGCCTCCAGGAACTTTGTTTTGCTTTTTTAATTGCTAGGCTGCTATTCTGTTAGAGCTCTATGATAGGGACTCCCAGATACCGGCTCCTTTTGCATTGATTGTACAGCTTCCTGACATTAAAAAACGAGATACATACGCTGTATTATGGCCTTTCTAATTTACTTCCTTCTTTAGTATTTTTGTTCCATGGTTTATTTTTTGTTTTCTCGATTAATAATATATACTCGATTTATACACTTTTTAAAATATTTTCTTGGTTGTGGGAAATTATATTGTAATATATTTGGTCACAGATCAAAGAAGCCTACTTCTGGTCAAAAGAGAAATAAGATGGGTTTTATATCAATGGTTAAATTTATAGTAAAAGCTATTTAATATTTTAGAAAATGTAGAACTGGAATTGGTTACATTAGTTCAAAAGAACTGTCCAGCGAAATTTCATCCAACCCAGTTCTTGTCGACTGCCCTAAAGGGAGCATTCGGAGTGAAATTCTGACCTTCTCATGCTTGTAGGGCATTTTCTAAGATAGATTAGTACTTACCTAATCCCTGAAATCTAAATTTCTTAATAAAAAATTACTGTTTACACAATTTACTCACTATAAATGTAAACAAATCAATACAAAACAATAATAAAGCAATGTTTACACCAAAAAACAATTGATTACATTTTACAGGCTTGCTTATTCAAGGAATATTACACAAATTTAGACTAAGATGGCTTTTTGCTGCTTTTAAGAAACAGTGGGGCGTAGTCCTGAAGAATTTATTAAATAAGAATAGGCCCTTCCTAGGTCATTCTAGAGACTCCATGGAATCTCCATATAAAATTTCAGTATAATCGGCTGAGTATTTTACGCACGAAAACAAACAAACACATAAACAAAGCACTTCGCATTTATAATATTATTAGAATTATTATTAAAAGGCTTCATGAGTACAAAATAAAAAAAAATGTAATAAACATTTTTGTTAAAATAATTTCTTCTTCGTTAAAGAATTTAATAAAACATTTATCAATCTACGTTTATTTTGCCATTTTACCCACATATTAAATCACGTAAAGATTTCAATAGTATATTGAGTGCGATCAAGTGTTTTTTAGCAGAACTAAATTTTTCAACGTAATGCTGAATTTCAATTCCTTAGAAAATTTCACATTAAACTCAAATTAAATTCTTGGTAGATTAAAAATCACAAAATTGAAATATTATAAACGGTTTTATTAAAAAAATTATACAATTATGTGTTTCGAAAATTATATTTTAAGTTTATTTAATAACAGTATTCTTTAAAATACTATAATACATCTTAAAATACTACATTTTTATTGTTGTGATTAACAGAACAATAGCAGAAAAAACGTTGTTTCTGTTCAACTAAAATTTGTAAACCATCTTTAAAACTGAAAAATATAATTGCTTTACATAAAGTTATAATTTTGTATTTTATTGTGATTACTATCCCGAATAACTTTTAATATTTTTACAGTTGTATCGTGTAGCAATTGTATTGTTCTATAGTGCAGCAAAATAATGCGCATAAATTTGGGTTAACTGAACTCTATTTAAAGTCGCAATAAATTATTGTACTCTGTACAAAAATTATTACTGTATACCAAGCCTACAAAATACTTGCCCTATAAGAGGAACATGAGTTAAAACTGGCCAGCCGCGCCTCTGAGGCAACATGGGGCTTAAGTAAAAAAATATGTTATACATGGGGAACTAATCTTACGACCAAATTGTAAATATAAAATTTATTGGTATCACTGAACGATGGGAAATCTCCGGGAAAATCCGGTTTCTTTCATTATCTAGTAATTTAAGAAATCTAAAAAGTGAGTTATAAAGAGATATTTCGGTTAAAATTTTACCATTATTTCACCCAACATAATAGTTCAAATTGCACTTTAATGCCAAATTAAAAGTATTTTGTATCTTGCGAATCCGTAAATATTTAAAACTGCGTTATAAATTAGAACAAAACCCATGTTAGTTTTACTGGTACAAACTTAGAAGTTTCTAATTTTAAGATCTATACTGAAGAAGCGTGCATTCCGGCTGTAGTGAAATTGGCCTTGAGTTTTAGCCTTCGGCTTCTTAGGAAACTTCAACATTTTTACACTCATTACACTCATGTTTTTGTTTATATTTCAAGTCGTTAGAGTTAGCGGGATGTCCCACCTTTTCTTCTAATAGTCCAAGATCCCAGGCCCCCCAGACCCTTACTTATTTTCTAACTCCCAAAATTATGAGAAATATGTGGGATTTTAAATGTATGCTGAAGCACCTTATGCATACCCGCTAGCTTCATTAGCCGGCCCGTTTACATGTAACAGGTAAGAAAGGTACATAAAAATAAAAGCTTACTTTACTTAAATTCTAACAGCTGGTTTTTGGATATGTGTTACAAAATATTGTAAGAAATCATAATCCAATATTGCCAGACACCTCTTGTGGGAGGTAACTCCCGCCAGACGCTTTAAATTTGCATAAAAAATTACTGCACCTTACTTATATTCTAACTTCCAATTTTTATATATAATATTCATGGGGGCTATTTTAATACCTTTTGTAGGCAGCCAGACCAACCCCATGGGTCAATCATTCCCCCCAGACGCATTAAAGCTATCCTGTAAGTGTAAGCGCGACAGCATTATCTATGCGCTTGAGTGCGAGTGAGATGTACTCTGTAGATTGCTTTCTCACTCTTAAACTCATGGACTTTGTGTATACGCATGCGCGTAGCTGTTTTCGCGTTTGTGATCGCGCAGGCATTGTTAGATTGAATTGCTATGTAACTTTTTTGGTTTTGGTTTTGACGAGTTTCGGTATAATTATATCATATTTTTATAAAAGATTAATTAATTACAGAATTATAAATTCGATGAAACCCAAATTATAAGAAATTTGAATCTCCTAACAAATTTGTTTTTTAAATGTAAATTGGGAAAAAGGAATGCATTTTGTAATGCTGAAATGCTGAAACAATAAGCTTTTTTAATTAATATTTATAAGATAGATAAGCATAGATAATTATGCTTACACTTACAGGATAGCTTTAATGCGTCTGGGGGGATGATTGACCCATGGGGTTGGTCTGGCTGCCTACAAAAGGTATTAAAATAGCCCCATGAATATTATATATAATAAAATTGGAAGTTAGAATATAAGTAATGGTGCAGTAATTTTTTTATGCAAATTTAAAAGCGTCTGGCGGGAGTTACCTCCCACAAGAGGTGGTCTGGCAATATTGGATTATGATTTCTTACAATATTTTGTAACACATATCCAAAAACCAGCTGTTAGAATTTAAGTAAAGTAAGCTTTATTTTTATGTACCTTTCTTACCTGTTACATGTAAACGGGCCGGCTAATGAAGCTAGCGGGTATGCATAGGTGCTTCAGCATACATTTAACCCACATATTTCTCATAATTTTGGGAGTTAGAAAAATAAGTAAGGTCTTGGGGGGGGCTGGGATATCAGTCTATAATGCTTGTACTTCTTGAAATATTTAAAAGAAAAATGCCTAACATTTTAATACATTATATATGAGTAATATGATTAAATGTTCTTATAATTGAAACTGCTATTAAAACATTATAAAAAAGTGTATGAATTATCTTTTTTCAAATGAGACTTTCTTTGACTAAAAAAATAAGATCATAAAAGTGTTTGTGATCTTTAAAATTGTTCACAAGGGGCAAAAATAAGATGATCGCTAGTACAGTTGACTATTACTCCAAAATAAAGGTTCTCATAAAAATAGTTCAGGCAGTAAAAAAACATTTTGAGAATTTGGTTTTAAATGGGCTTCGTCATTATGTGGAGAAAATTCGACTTTAAGAGCACTTTTAAAAAGTGTAGTTTTACAAAATCGCATTATTTTAATCGAGGGCAATATCAGGAAACCAAAGCTTTGCTCTGTATTTGTTATTTTATTTATTTTTTAATTGTGTTTTGAGATTCATTCTATGATAATGCTAACAATAAATGCCCATGGCTATTTATTGTTCTGTCATCTTCTGCTTTAAAGGATTGCTTAGAGTAAAATATGTATTTATGTTTCTTTTTTTATGAAAACTCTTCCGAATATGGGTGACGGTTTATTCATTTGAAAATAAATCTTGGGTTGCTCCATTAAAATTCGTAAATGCAAACAAACAACCACCAAAAGAATTTCTATTTATCCGATTAGCAACACGTTTTCTGAGGAAAATGCAATGCACCGCCAATGGATACACAAAATTTCAAATGATCCTAAAGCGTGATATTGCACTGTTGCAGGAGAGGCAAATTTATATGTAGGGTAAATAAGTTATTAAGTTCTAAAGCCCTACGACATTTTCTGTATCGACGTCTTTTGTTCCCTCTAATCGGTATTCACGTTGTTCGTCATTTTCCGGTTAGCTAGCCCTACTCTCGTTGTGCCGCACGCTCTTGTGAAAGATCTAAATCATGAGACCCTTTCTACTCGTATAATGTTATTTAAGGTTTGCAGGCATTTGACTTTAGCAGTATGTGTCGGACGAAATAAACGAAATAGATAAATAGATTTAAATTTTAGAAGAAGTGAAAAAGGTATTCATCAAACTAATATTACCATACAATTTTCCTTTCTGTTTGAAAACCTTCGTTAATTTTATAAAAAAATGTTATTTTTACTCTTTGGGATTTGTGATGAAACGTCGGCTGTGAGGTAATCATTATTTGTCATTATTCAACTAGCTGTTACCCGCGGCTTCATACGCAATCTTTACAACCGAAGTCCTTATATTACTTAGTAAAAGCACTTATGTAATTATGATGGAGTTCTATGAAAAGTTTTAAAACGTAAGTAGGCATACATCCAGTAGATATTATTTAAGTTCATGATAAATAATATCACAGTTTAATTTAATTTAATTTCATCATGTTTTGAATTTCTGGTTCAAATTAATTATATTTCCATCGTCACAGCTGAGCCTGCATTGTTACCCCGATCAAGAAAATTACAATAGACAGGTCTCAAAAACTTCCTTCTGTCAAAAAGCGTCTACTTCTAGCCTTTATCACATATTTCAGGTCTAAGATATTTCCAGTACCATATTAGAGTTTGCCTTGTCCTGTCGAAGAAAAAAAGTATACTTACGTATAGGGCCAAGAACCCTACTTCGATTAAAAAGTACCTATAGCAGGCAGTTTAAATTCACTTACTATGACACAATTTAGCTTGCCGTATTGACTCGATCAAAATACTATAGTTCGATTATGCATTTCTTGGAAATCTACTTTAGTAAAAATCATGTGGTATGGGGCTTCTGTAATGTACTTTCCGTCTCAAATATTTCCAGGGACATAGTTGGGTTTGCCTTTTTGTCCTGATGAAGAAAAAATATAAACATAAGTAGGACTGAGGAGCCTATTACGGCCTAGGGAGAAGTCCTACCCATTTCCTATGTACTTTCGGTATAAGGGAGAAGGAGAAATCCTTATTAAGGTTACCCAACATTCCAAAATAAAATATTTTTGTTACGTTGAGGGCATGTTAGTATTAATTTCTCTGTTTTCCCATAAGCCACTGTTAAAATGCCATATCACAATGTCAAGGAATCCCACCAGTTTAAAGTAACGTATGTGAAAAGATTCACGACTTGGTTTCATTAAGGTTGGTTTTATAACAGTGTTTAAATAATATATTATATAAAATGCATGAGATGATTTGAATTCATCACTGGCGCGATCTGGAATAAAATTTTGATATTAACTTTTTATTTTACTATCTGCATTACACTATTGACCAAGCACTGTTTACTTAATATTTGATCAAATTTAAATGTAAACATATGTTTCAGCCAATTTGTCGACATAAAACTGAAGGTGTGAACAGTTGTTTAGTGCCAGTTTAATTTGGATTATGAAACGTTATAAAAACTAAATTTTTTCTTAATTTCCTTCCTCGGATTTCAATGGACATTTTACAAAAAGTAATTAAACCGAATTGGTCCAGCCGTTCTTGAGATCTAGCGCTTACCAAGACATTTAACGATTCATTTTTATTTATAAGAAGATTAAAGTTATTTTTTTCGTGTTCATATGTTCATTGTTTTATTAGCGTTTTTTATTTTGAGAGAAAACTTTCAGGCAGCATTTTTTTATGTGAACACGTGAGTTACAAAGACACATAAATGTATACATACTGTGTAATATTTTATTTTATTACATGCAACTAGTAGCTCACTACGCAATATTAAAAAAAAAAAAAAAAAAAAAAAAAACATTTAAAAAAACAACTACCACAATTTTTAATTCTAAATTGTCCCTTCGTACATAGAGTGTAGGCTTGTATAACATATTGTATCACAAATTGTATTGCTTGTATACTTCATTTAAGATTTAAAATTTTCTGAACCTCTGTTTAGCTTGAACATGAAATCTCATCTCGAAACCACTTCGTTTTATTGAATATAATTGAAATTCTGGAAAAAAACTCTTGTAAATGTTTGAAATGGAGAATCAAAGAAAATGTTCCCTATGCAGGAATATTTTTAAAACAAGGTATATTTCATCTATCAATATGTGTTTCTTACTATAACCTTTTTTATCTAAGTAAAAGAACTAAGCTATAAACTTTATATTTGCGTTAACTACCAATCTTTGCAGGGTTAAAAGACAATATTACTGTCAAATTTTAAATAATAATGTTTATCAATGTAAATGGCCATTAACATTTTTAGTCCAAATTTCACAATAGGAATAAAGTTAAAAACAATATAGAGTTATAGCAAAAGTGCAAAACTTATCATGTGATATACAGGGCTAGAACTGTTACTTGAACGGGGCAGTTCTCATTCTTATTAAGAACTTGATATTTATAGGTAAATTCTACGGTAATCACCCTATTTGAAGTTCTTAAACTTAGTTCTTTGGAAATATTTTTTACTAAAAATATACCATATATACAGACACAGACGAAACATTAATAATTTTGGGAATATTATTGATATGTTGTAAGTTATATTTGTGAAATGGGCATGTTTAATCATGTACCAAAACATGTTCCACAACACGTTCTTAATAACCTTGTGTAAGCAAATGTTTCACTACATCCCTCTATCTGATACCGTGGTACTAGAGCGAAAAAGTCGCTCCTCAATAATAATGTTTCTAGGTATAGAAGTCTTTGTCTTTGTTTGAATGTTTAAAATCATTAATATTATTAATAATTTGATTGTAATAAGTTTATTACTATGACAAATTCAAAGCTTGTTTTAAAATATATATTTGCCTAAGTATTAAAAAGCGTTATCAAAATTCAGCAACACTTCTATACCATAATAATTAATCTATGCATTATGCCACGATTAGTTCTAGCCAACTCCTGAATCTATGAGCTGTACCAACAAACATTTACCTCGCTCAGTGACACGTCATGAATTTGGAATTCAGTAATTTTATTTTAAGTTCCAAAAAATTAACACTCCGTTACTTATTTCTCCGTACGTTTACTTACTGCCCCATAGTAATTTTGTTATCTCAATATTAAAGCTACAATCTACTTAGAAATAATTACAGACTCACTGAATATCTGCCTCCAGAGCAGGCTGGTGTGATCAAGTGCAGGACCAAATACCGACTGACATTACTTCTTGTCCGAGCCGGCAAGATCGGTCGTCAATACTTCCGATTGTCGTGATAAGGACGTGGAGCGGTCTGTCTTGTCAATGACTACATAAAGTAACGTCGGTCGACCTGGGGTCGTACATGGAATCCGGACGGTAGATTTATTCATACACTTCAATCGACATGTTTATACATGAAATGGTCACTGTAGCGAGTAATTGCCTCAAGTGACAATATGTTGAGGACAAGTAGCAAGAATAATGTAATCAGTAAAACATATATTGTAATATTTACAGTATTTCTATTGGATTAAAACGTATTGGAATCGGATTCTTGTGGGGCATTTCTTTTCGAAATCTCTTAAGGATTCGAGACAGCACCCATTAAACTTTTTTGACAAGAAATGTTTTATTTGATTTATTATGAATCGTGGAGCCAAAACAATTTTTGTTGTTGTTGAATACTCAAGCCATTTAATTTGTTCTTACGTGGGTTTTTATACCTCGCAAGGTTTCAGATAGTTAGTGGCTGTATAATGTTTTGAATATAATTTAAAGTAACAATGTCTGTGGAAATAATGTTGATCACTTTAGCTGCCGTAAATTTATAGTCTATTTTAAATTAAAAACTTGGTACTATAAAACGGGTGTGTATTGCTTGAATAAGCAGTTAGCTAGTTCGACACCAATAATTGGTTTTAAGATGGCGGGTATATTCCACGTTTGTGCAAAGTTATTATCGCGGGTATTGTTCTATTATGCTGTTTTGTTGTTACTATTACTTGTATTATTAATTGTTATATTTAATAATTTATGTTGTTGTTTTTGTTAGATTGTTATCACTGTTATTGTTTCTTTCTTTCAGTTGATATTTAAATATTTATATATCAAGTACTACCCACTTGTACTTTGGCTTGTTTTTGCCGTTGGAATGTAATAAAAATAAAAATAAACCATAAAATCAACATTTAATATTTTTTTACTAACTTTTCAAGCTAGTTTTTAAGCAATATTTATTCATACTCATTTTCGATAGGTTTCAAAATGAAGGCCGTTCAAAAAGTTTTAGAAATATACAATCAAAGTGTTGTAAAAGAATATGTTTACAAATATTATTTTGAATCGATATATCAACTAAATTTTAAAATTTTAGTTCACGACGTATTTGTTGTAGTTAAAATTCCACCAATGTAATAAATATGCTCATAGCGTTTTTTTTGTCTTTTAAGGTTTCAAGACGATGGTTTCAAAATATTTAAGTATTACGAGTATATTTAATTAACCTTGAGAGGTTAATGTTGCAATCAGGATATGTGCCATATTAAACAACGATTTATTGAATAATTTTCTCTTTTAGTTTTACATTTCAAAATGAGTAAAACCACACGTGAACTTCACGTTAATTTGTATAAAGTCCAAATTAAGGAAATTAATCTATATATTTCGTCAAATTAGGCCAAACTCTATAAATTATAATGAGTTTTTTAAAAACAGTTCTTTTACTTTGCGTATGTACATTCCATTTTACAATACGGTATCATCGCATGGGGGAGGGGCCTATAATAAAAACTTACATTTAGAACCATCAAATGTTATCCTAAAAATCGGAATAATAAAAGCAGCTTTTAATAATACACAAAGACAAATATTCATCTACTCTGTTATTTTATGGAGACTGATATTTTTTACAATTAGGCAGTTATTTATTAGGAACTGTACTGGTTCTACACTACTCTCATAACGATGCCGTCCTCACCCCTATTGTTCACAGTTACCCCTACAAGAAACGCTGTGAGTGTGGGCTTGCAGGCCCCTTTAATTAAACTTTCTATTAACCTCACTAAACGCATACTATGTCGCCAACACACTGTACAGACACTTGCCCTCTGTGATTAAGGGACCTGCAGGACGAGTCTGTTAGTGGCTTTCAAGCGGCTGGTCACTGCCTGGCTTCGTATGATCGGTCCGGACAGTGCTGAGGCCCTCCTCTCCCCCACTTACCATTACCAATGAAAACAACGAAATCATTGCTATTACTAACTTAACCGATACAGTCATTAACTTCCACTCATTACTGTCATCCGTGCGTCATCGTCTCTGAGATAATGTATTTTTTGTTTGTCCATCTTCATTTGTTTTTTTACCGTTGTTTTAATTTAAATGCGTGCTAAGACAGCATATTCTAGAATTTTTGTGTGATTCTGATTGATTAAATGTTATACTTTAAATTATGTATAGACTGTCAAGTTTTTATTTTTTAGAGTTAAAGTTTCCTTTTAGTTCATTTCTGTTTTTTATTTATTTTATTTTTTCATTAACATATAGCATTTCTTATTTTATTATTAATTACTTTGTACATTCTCAGATTTGAAACTGGACAGCACGCACAGACTTTGTTCTATGTGCTTGTCAATTTTCATGCATTAACATGTACAAGTGTGTGGAAATTTGTTTTTTGAAATTATAAAATTTATTTGAGTTTGAGTTTGAGTCACTTGTGAAATTATTTATCTTATATCGGAAAATATTTACAAATACACATCGGAATATTTACAAAAGCATTTAAAAACTGTAAATATTTATATGAAGATGATTAAAAGGAATAATTTGATTTTTATAAATTACAAGATTTCTTTTTATTTAAAAAGTCGTTTAATTGTCTTATAATATACAGTTATTACTAACAATTACACGCTGTTTCGCACTCAATTTCTTACTGACAAAAACCGGGACATTGTTGTACCTATTTCCTTTTTAAATGATAGTATTTTAAACACACCTAAAGTTAGATGTAATCACTGAAAGTATTCCAATCGCCTGATCAATTTTAGATTTAAGTTTAAAAAAGCAGTGATTGTGGGGGCCCTTAATTGGGGGAGTGATGAAACAGTTTTTATAAGTACCGTAAAATAACTCAAATTTTTTCAATATTTCATGATAAACCATTTCAGTAAAAATTAAAACTATTATCTTATGCCAGTGTGGAGGAATCCTAAATTTTGAAGTTCTTAGCTTTTCAGTGAACACGCCTATATAATGTAATGAATAATGGGGCTCTATGTAATTTTGAAAATGAAAATTGATGTTGCGTTGATGCCAGGATCAAGAACGTATACACGTAGGCAGGTCTATGAAGCCTATTTTGGTTAAAACAAAAGAACTACCTAATAGTAGCTACAATAATGCGAGTTAAATTAACAATTTAGCTAGTTTATTTCTGCGTTTTCTACATATTAAAAACTGTACCCTAACAATAACTTGCAGTTTTTACATCAATAACGACAGCTTTTCAAACCGAGCTGTAAACTTTTTTAAAATCCATAACTCTGAAACTTGTGATTCCGATTAAAGCCCAAATGATTATATTACAAAAATACAAGTGTACTGTAATTGAGTATGTAATTTTAGAATTGATAATATAGTACGAAAATAAAGTTGTTATTAAATTAACATCTTAACTTTTATTCTTAACCGTGTTGTCAACAACACTCGGCACTGGCCACGTTACGAAAACTCTTGCTAAGTCATTATCTTGAGCGTTTAATTTAGTAAATTACTAATTAAAATTATCAATTTTTAACACAGATTAATTAAGCTGGATTTGTTTAATTTACCGTAACCGGCAACTGCTAGTTTTAATGCGTAAATAGTCAGACTGCCTAGAGCACTGTTGCCTTTGTAGGGACAACGAACTAACAAAATTCAGAAACTGTCCAGAGCTTTTCTATTGTTTGTATTAAGTAAAATATTTTTAAATATCCCAACCAAAAAACTGAATACACCGCAATCATGAGATACAAAATAATACAAGCAAATAACGATCAGTATGAAATGTATAAAGATTCATACTCCCTACTGATGCTAGAATTAGGACAACTGTTAATGTTTTTTACTACAAGTAAAACATATTGTATTAAGTTCCTGTGTTTAAGAAGAATTTTCATTACAAAATCAGTCAATTACAAATTACATTTATCCTCATGGCAACAATAATATATATTATGTGTGTTATGGTCCGTCTGTTACGATACCTCTTAATAGAGAGGTCCTAGACGCTTGAAATGTGGTACTTGGGGTTAGAGGGCAGTCAGTCCGTCTGCGTCTGTGTAATACTCTATGTAGAGAGGTCCTGGACGCTTGAAATGTGGTACTTGGGTTAGAGGGCAGTCAGTCCGTCTGCGTCTGTGTAATACTCTAGGTAGAGAGGTCCTGGACGCTTGAAATGTGGTACTTGGGGTTAGAGGGCAGTTCCAGTCCGTCTGCGTCTGGTGTAATACTCTAGGTAGAGAGGTCCTGGACGCTTTGAAATGTGGTACTTGGGTTTGAGGGCAGTCTGTCCGTCTGCGTCTGTGTAATACTCTAGGTAGAGAGGTCCTGGGACGCTTGAAATGTGGTAACTGTAGGTTAGAAAGCAGTCAGTCCTCCTGCGCGATAAACTATTGATAGATAGGCCCTAAAGCGCTAGAAATATGGTACTTGGGGTTAGAAAGCAGTCAGTCCTCCTGCGCGATAACTATTGATAGATAGGCCGTAAGCGCTTGAAATGTGGGTACTTGGGTTTGAGCGCAGTCTGTCCGACTGCGTGATAAACTATTGATAGATAGGCCCTAAGCGCTTGAAATGTGGTACTTGGGTTTGAGGGCAGTCTGTCCGGATCTGCGCGATAACTATTGATAGATAGGCCCTAAGCGCTTGAAATGTGGTACTTGGGTTAGAAAGCAGTCAGTCCTCCTGCGCGGATAACTATTGATAGATAGGCCGTAAAGCGCTTGAAATGTGGGTACTTGGGTTTGAGCGCAGTCTGTCCGACTGCTGCGTGATAACTATTGATAGATAGGCCCTAAGCGCTTGTGAAATGTGGTACTTGGGTTAGAGGGCAGTCAGTCCGTCTGCGTCTGTGTAATACTCTATGTAGATAGAGAGGTCCTGGACGCTTGAAATTGTGGTACTTGGGTTAGAGGGCAGTCAGTCCGTCTGCGTCTGTGTAATACTCTAGGTTTAGAGAGGTCCTGGACGCGTTGAAATGTGGTACTTGGGTTAGAGGGCAGTCAGTCCGTCTGCGTCCTGTGTAATACTCTAGGTAGAGAGGTCCTGGACGCTTGAAATGTGGTAACTTGGGTTTGAGGGCAGTCTGTCCGTCTGCGTCTGTGTAAATTCTCTAGGTAGAGAGGTCCTGGACGCTTGAAATGTCGGGTGTACTTAGGTTAGAAAGCCATTCAGTCCTCCTGCGCGATAACTATTGATAGATAGGCCCTAAGCGGCTAGAAATATGGTACTTGGGTTAGAAAGCAGTCAGTCCTCCTGCGCGATAACTATTGATAAGATAGGCCGTAAGCGCTTGAAAATGTTGGTACTTGGGTTTGAGCGCAGTCTGTCCGACTGCGTGATAACTATTGATAGATAGGCCCTAAGCGCTTGAAATGTGGTACTTGGGTTTGAGGGCAGTCTGTCCGACTGCGCGATAACTATTGATAGATAGGCCCTAAGCGCTTGAAATGTGGTACTTGGGTTAGAAAGCAGTCAGTCCTCCTGCGCGATAACTATTGATAGATAGGCCGTAAGCGCTTGAAATGTGGTACTTGGGTTTGAGCGCAGTCTGTCGACGACTGCGTGATAACTATTGATAGATAGGCCCTAAGCGCTTGAAATGTAGTACTGTGGTGACTGCCCACCACATTTATCAGACCGCCGAATCAACGATTTAGAACCGGTCTTTCTGATAAGCCGCGTGCGGATGGAGGACCGGTGGTCTGATAACCAGGAGTCTAGATTGAGTCAGGGACCAGTGAGGACGTGTGATCGGCGAGTGGCGGTGGCGGAGATATTACCTGTCGCAAGTCTTAGTTTTATTATTTATTTTAAGAATTGTATGTCACACTATGGATTGATTTAATAATCAGGGGGGGGGGGGGTTAGGTGCCGGAAAATTATAGGGGGGTCATTGTAAAATTATAAATAGTTAGTATGTTGGGACGGGTTTGGTCGTGATGGGGAGGTCGGGGGTGTCGGTATGTGTAAATTGGTGTCGGTAAGTGTTTAAAATTATCTTTGGCGTTATTAAATTGTCTTACGATTTACTTTTACTGTTTGGTGCTTGGAATTATAACTTAAAATTCTTATCAAAGCTGGCAGGAGAATATAGTGTAATTAGGATTATGGTCGCTCCACGGTTCTTCATCGTGCAGGCGGGTACAAGCCTAGGCCTGCACGGGGACACGTTGCTTCCAAAAAATCCATCCAAATCGTCACAATTGGTAGCAGAGCGAAAACTATAAATTTTATTGAATCAAATTATTTTACATCTGTTTTCAAAATCTTTGGTTAACTAAATTCTTTAATACTTCATTTCCAAATCTTAATTAATTTTTTTTTAATAGAACCTAAAACAAAATCATTTCACCATTATATAACTTTTCTAAATTGAATATGTTCTACATTTATTACTAAACAAGGTAATGTCAATCTATTTATTTTAAGGAATATTTTATTATCAACAGATTATTATTATCGCGAAGCATTAATTAGTTTGCCTTTTAAGTTGCCGTGTTGTTAGTATTTAACAATTATCTCCTGCCAAGCAATTAAATTATTTAGCCATACTTACGATCTTTATGTATTTCATTACTTTGATTATAATACAATAATCGATATAATTTAGTTTCCAACGCTTGCCGACACCACGCCGACAATGGAGAATTGGCTTACATTTCAAAATTATTTTGTTGAAATTAATATTTAAAAAAACCTTTCATTTTGCATTACAAACATATTAATTATGAATGATTTATTTTGGAAAGTTTTTTCGGCCATATTTTAATAGACATATATACGAGTATATAACTAATAAAAATGGGGAATTGGCATCATAACAAAAGTAATTACATTTCAAAATTTATTTTGTTTACATTTGTACTAATAAACTTTTATTTTGCAAACATATGAAATATTAAATATCAACACTTAATTTCGTTTATATTTGGTAATACTTCTAATAGTCAGATATGTAATTAATGTAAAACAATTGTTCAAATGGCATATTTTCAAATTAAATCAAAATTTCAATTCCAACAGCTATGCTTGAATAAGTACATATACAGACAGTACTGCTAGGTCTATAAGAATTACAGAGTTGCGATTGTTGTGAAAAGTTTGCATAGAGCTATATAAACGAATACAACTGGATTGAGCTAAATTTATTTCAAATATCCAAAAAAAAACCTATAAAAATACTAAAAAAATGCATAAAATTACATAAAATCTACAAAAAAATAAGTAAATGTCAGGATACTTTCAAAACCAGTAAATGCTCACTTTCACAAATTTATTTCTTTCCCATATCCACTACACGGTGTGTTTTATTCAAGCAAGCTTTGAAAAACACTAAATTTTATATAATTTAATCTTATTACAACAGTAATCATCATCTTATTATAATAGATACTGGATACTAGATGGCTGGTTTTCTAGTTTTACTAATTAATTAGTGATACATTTATTACTAATTTATTAATTTATACATTTGATGATACGTTTATTTACATTAGCAGTCAATAACGAGTCTCTTTAATTCAAACCATACTAGATTATTTTAGAGTTTCCGTGTTTACAAAATCGATCTTTAATGATTATAACAGTTAATACCATTTACAGGAGTAATTTCACATATAAATTGGGAGGTATGTTTTAACGGCAATATCAAGCCACAATATTGTGTTTTCATACTATTCTGTTGATTGAAAACATTCAAAATTATAGCTCTCATTGAAGTATATTTAATCGTATCTATTAGGCCAATAAAACTTTATTTTAGATTAATATTGATCAAAATTATAACTTTTATTCATTCGATATAATTTTAAAACCACTAGCAAAATCAGTTCATATTATATTTTGGTTCCAGGATGGGGTGTAGTCAGTTAAAGTTGGGTAAAAGTTATATTATACTGGTAAATACCATATATTTTTGTCCGTTATCCCTATGTTTCATAAATGGTCTGCCAATTCAGTATGTTATTTTCAGAGCTACAACATGCTACAATATTAGTAAGTACACGTTATATATTACTTCTCTCTATAATAGCAATAAAGCTTACATTAGTTATATCCTCTTAACCAAGATTTAAAAAGGTAAGTTAACTGATGGTGCAGGTAGTATAGTTGCTGGAAATAAATATAATCTTATCGCTTTATTATCAGTACCGGAAGTAGGCCCTATTGTTTGCCTTCTGCTGGGATTTTACAACATGCTTAGTTTACTTAATTTATTTAGTACACTCATTTCAAACTTTGGTCTTTCATATTATCGTGAGAAAATCTCGGACGGGAAACACTTGAGGAAAGTGGAAGTTATGTTTGAGAGTTATTTAAAGTATTGAAATCAATTTGAATTATTGAATTTAAATTGTAACATATTAATTAGTACATACTTAAATAATTAATTGTTCTTATTTATTGTAATCTGTAGATATTGAAACTTTGGATATTTTTTTCACTGGGTTAAAAAAAAGTAATTAACTTATACGATAAGTCGAGTAAAGTTATGATACAACAGTTAATGAAAATTAAAAATTAAACATTATAGATTTTCCTGTTTTATTTGCGTGTTTGAAATATCTCTTATCCAAGCATATTTACACTTCTGCTTACTACCCGAATCCTAGTCATGCTGAGCGGGTTAATAAAAATCTTAAGGTGGCACTACGAATTTTTCACGGACAGAACCACAAGACTTGGGATGAGAACATTCACTGGGCTGCAGGTAGCTTTTAACTCAGCATCACATGAAAGCACTAAAGCAACTCCAGCTAGCGTATTTCTAGGCCGGGAAATACAGCATCTACTCGAATTGGCATGGAATCTCGATTCATTACTGGCGCAAGAACCGCTACAAACAATGCAACAGCGTTGGGACAATTGGCACTCTCAAACATAAAAAAAGCTAGGTCAATTAGGGAACGCTTATACAACGCTGGTAGGACAACTACCCACATCTCACAGGGTGACTGGGTTTATGTTTCGAAATAATCCAATTAGTAAAGCTGCTGAGAACATCAACAGTAAACTGCTCCCCCTGTGGGTCCAAACCTTGTGTGGTGGAATGCTTTACATCACCTGTCACAGCTAGACTCGTCAATCCTACAAATGGGAGGTTTATAAGAAAGGCTCATATATCTCAATTAAAGAAGTTTTTCATGCCTAAATATTAAGTCCGTGGTAAGCGACCATATTCCTACACAATTCTCCCTAGGTGATATTAGTTCAATGTTTCTTTTCCTCTTCTTTCACACTCTAACATTTTCTTACACATTATTACACTTTTGGGTCCTCTGTTAGCGGCTGCTTGCACGGCTGCTGAGTCTGAGGGAGTTTTCTATGAGGGCTTCCCTACAGTGGTCTGTGGTTGATCGTTGGTGGAGTATCTAAATATACACTTTGAACACACTATGGAGATGAAGTCTGAGTTTCCTTGGTTGGTGGGTTCTTTGTATATTGTAATTTTTTTTTCATAAAATTCTTTCTATATTGCAATTTTACGTAGCTTTTGGGTAAAATGATCTATGGTAAAGATGCATTTTTTTTATTATATTTTTAGTGCGCATTCTTTTACCGGATTGCTTATCAACCAGGAAATGCATAGATTCTTTTGAACATGTTGATCACATGGTCAAATTAATTTTTTCTTCTCCATAGATATACACAATCAGACAAGAAGAAAATCTACACATCTCTATTCTATCCTTTACTTTTACTAACAACTAACGTCTTACCAAAATGTAGGGAAATCTGTAGGAGTCATATTGTACAAAAACTAAAAATAATTTTGTGCTATTTTGTGTAATTTATGTTGTAATATATGTTGTGTTTAGGATTTGATTTAGTTATGTTGAACGGATAGGTTTACCCTGTCTTAAACTATTCAGACGAGTTACGAACATAAACATGATAAATGCATTAATCGTATGAAATACAATGATCGTTATTACTCGTAGCATCGTATGCTGCTCGTATGTGTGTTGTGTGTGAATTTTGCAAATTTAATGTGATCAAACGAACATTAAGCTTGCAATATCCATGTTTTTCTAAATAATTAAATGTTATTTATTGCTAGATATATGTACACCGTCTACATTCTACGTGAATTTTGTGCAAGCGAATATATGAGTTAGGTGTTGATTGTAAATGGGAATATTTAAAAATACCTTTCCTTGTCATTTCACTATTATACCTTAATGTATGTTTTCCTTGTTAGGGATACCTTTGTTATTTGTGTGCTTATTTATATATTCGTGTATCCGACCTTTAATCGTAAAGTGGATCTATTTTTTTTATATAACGGAGCTATTTTTGGATATCGCATAAGCAAGTTATGATCCAGCTGGACGACCATCCCCAAAATTTTCGCCGTATATTACGCACCTTAGCTTTGCGGGAACATGTGCAATGTCACACACTAATTTAAAATATACTACCTCATTACTAAAAATACTACAATACTTCGCCACACGACACGTCAAAATCCTATCATATTCCAATTAATTCCTAATTTAAGAACATGTGAATATTTGTAAATACGCGCATGTGTATTCCGAGCACTTTCCACATAAATTAATCCTTACAAATTCTCCACCCTGACAATGGCCATTGGATAACTGAAAGCTATAACATACCATGTGAAGAAACAGTGTTGTCACTGCAATTGCAAATGAAGTCATCGGATCAAGAACGGCAACATCTAAAGAAGAGACGTACCCACAGTGTAAGCACCAAAACACATTACCTCAAAAAACTCTCGTCTCTGGAAGAAGACACTATCTTCACTAGAAGTATCGCTAAAACCCACAGGACTGTATACGCACATCGACTGCCAAGCAGAACAAAGACAACCTATAAGGTCGCCAAAAAACCAGGCGCGTAAACCACTCTCTCCGCACGGAATCCACATGCAATTTTATTTTCAGGATGACCAGAATTCAATCCTAATCCCTCACATACACTACACATCACATAACAACTTTCTGATTGTATCGAACTCTTTCCTGTTCGGGGGGTGGGTGTGTGACATTTTTCCGTTGTTTTAGAATTTATACAAAATATTAACGGTAGGTTGCGATCGCCTATTCGGTCATTACTTGAAGGGTGACTAGTACAAGAGTAGACCCAACAGTTGGATTTTTGTTCCATCATTATTATCAATACGTAATTGGTCCTCCTGTCGTCACCCGCTCTTCGATTGGTGGAGAGCACCCAAAAAATTTTTGGATATTCCAAAATTGAAATTTTTATTAACTATATGTTTCTTCCTTCCCACTTCCTCTCCATTTTTTTTTTTCCTTTAGGGGGGGAGATTGTGGTGACTGCCCACTACACATTTATCAGACCGCCGAATCAACGATTAGAACCGGTCTTTCTGATAAGCCGCGTGCGGATGGAGGACCGGTGGTCTGATAACCAGGAGTCTAGATTGAGTCAGGGACCAGTGAGGACGTGTGATCGGCGAGTGGCGGTGGCGGAGATATTACCTGTCGCAAGTCTTAGTTTTATTATTTATTTTAAGAATTGTATGTCACACTATGGATTGATTTAATAATCAGGGGGGGGGGGGTTAGGTGCCGGAAAATTATAGGGGGGTCATTGTAAATTATAAATAGTTAGTATGTTGGGACGGGTTTTTGGTCGTGATGGGAGGTCGGGTGTCGGTATGTGTAAATTGGTGTCGGTAAGTGTAAATTATCTTTGGCGTTATTAAATTGTCTTACGATTTACTTTTACTGTTTGGTGCTTGAATTTATAACTTAAAATTCTTATCAAAGCTGGCAGGAGAATATAGTGTAATTAGGATTATGGTCGCTCCACGGTCTTCATCGTGCAGGCGGGTACAAGCCTAGGCCTGCACGGGGACACGTTGCTTCCCTAAAAATCCATTCCAAATCGTCACAGTCTAACTCCTTGGGTTTTGTGGAGGGGCAGTCTGTCCGGACTGCGCGATAACTATTGATAGATAGGCCCTAAAGCGCACTTGTAAATGTGGGTACTTGGTGTTAGAGGGCAGGCGTTTGAGATGTACGATCGCCTCAGTAATCTGTCCGTCTGCGTCTGTGTAAATACTCATAGGATCTAAGAGGAGGTCCTGGACGCTTGAATTTTGTGGTACGTTAGGTTAGAAAAAAGGCATGGTTCCAGTTCCTCCTGCTGCGAATAAACTAATTGAGTAGATAGGCCCGTAAGCAGCTAGAAATGTGGTACATGGGTTGATGAAAAGCAGTCAGTTCCTACCCTGCTGCTCGATTATACTATTGAATAGATAGGCCCGTAATGCGCTTGGGAAATGGTGGGTACATTGGGTTTGAAGCGCAGTATCTTGTCCGTATCCTGCGTGGTATAACTATTGATAGATAGGCCCCTAAGCGCTTTAAAATGTGGTTACTTGGGTTTCGAGCGCAAGTCTGCCCGCAACTGCGTGATAACTATTGATAGATTAAGGCCCCTAAGGCGCTTGAAATGTGTGGGTACTTGGGTATTGAGGGGCAGTCTGTCCGACCTGCTGGCGGATAACTATTGATAGATATGCCCTAAGCGCTTGAAATGTTGGGTACTTGGGTTTAGAGGGGCAGTCTGTCCCGACCTTGAGCTGTGGATAAACTACTTGACCCCAAAGGGGGGGTGTGGGGGGGGGGGTTAGTCCGTATAGCGCTTGAAATGTGGCTCTGAACTTTAGTTTAAATCTTTTAGTCTGGTGCGTGTAGTTAGGAAAACCCTTCTTGATAGTGACGGGCCAGCAGACTTGAAATGTGGCGTAACTTAGATAGTCTGTCTG
>NW_025784750.1:0-23648 GCF_021130785.1 Homalodisca vitripennis
CAAATTATTTCTAAATTTAAAGAGATTGATGTAAGAAATTTTAAAAACGATTGTAAATGGGCTTTTCTCGACAGGAATCAGGAAATCCAATGGATAAACCAATTATCTTCATTAAACAAGGTAATTTCCCAATTAATCTCCAACTCCCACATAGTCAATTCATCATTAATATATCTTGCCTTTACCCATCCAAATTGAAAATTGCTAAAAGTTGTTCCACATCTATAAAAAGTGGAATTTAAATAGTCTAAACAAGTTGTTACATTATTACGATATTAACTTGTATTTTCCAAAAATTTTTGAATAAAACGTAGTATATAGTCAACTTTTGGATTACCTAGAGAGGAGTAATCACCTTATTGGATGATGAGCAACATGGTTTCTGACTACAGAAATCCACGATAACTGGCAGAATTAAATTTTTCATTGACAATCAAATAATTAGACTTGGTTGACCAGGAATGAATATTCATATATTAAATTTTCCTTGGGGACTATTCTAAAGCATTTGACAGAGATAGTGTCAACAATGGATGAATTACTTAATGTACTTACTGTTATACAATTTTAATAACGATTTAGGACGTACAGGGAGGAACATGAAACTTGTTTCTTTTGTACATAAATCATCTCCCTTGCAAACATATCAAGCAGTCTAAATACTTTATGTAGAATGAATACGTCTGTGCTTGTTAAATCTAAGAATGATGGACAAAATTGAAAGTTAAAATCGGTTGAAACCATAACTGACATTAAAGGAATGGTTTTGAAGCAAATGGAACTGGGAATCCTAAACCAAAGAAAAAAACTAAAAATTGGTTAAATGTTATACTCCTCAATCAAGATAATCATTATTTTAGTGATTTAGAATTTGGCATATCAAGAGATTTTCTATTAGAAAAAGTACCAAATTTTTGGGGATAGAAACTAGATTTTGCATTTAAATTGGACTATTGAAAACTATTTTAAGGAAAAATTAAACTCAGCATTGCTTTAAAATGCTTATTTTGAGACATTACCATAGATTTAAAATATGGTTTAATCATATAATTATGTTTATTTTCATTCAATTCTTCAGTATGGGGATTGAGGTTCTGGGAGAGTTTTTTTTAACAGGATTTATGGATAACATTTTTAAAATTCAGAAGACAATTTGTTAAGAATGATGACATTTTCACCTTGGAAGGTTTCTTGGTTAAGCCTATCTTTAATGAGCATACAATTTGAACTGTACCAAGCATAATAATTGTCGCTATTTAACAGGTGTAATTCTAATGACGGACAACCTTTGTAATGAAAACCATAAAATCACAATGGAGTCTTTTAAATTTTAAGCACTGTATATTACTGCTTTTTGTTAATGTTGATTTTTTAAGTAACATCTACAAGTTGACATTAATTACTTCCTATCGATAAATCAATTATTACCCTGTTTTATTGTATTGTATGTTTGGGATTTACTTATACAAGAGTAGTAACAAGAGTAGTGTAGGCTTTATATTTGACAGTGTCATCAGTTTTTATAGCTGTGCTATATCGTGGAACCATTTGTGGCAATAAGGAGTGTATTTATTGTTCAAAAATTTATAAAAGGAAAACAGGACAAAGAATGTAATTTCAAATTCAAAATAGTTTTATTATGTATGCAGCACATATAAATTACATCTCAAAATAGTAGCATTCCAAACTATAAAACATACAGTAACCTCAGGGGAATCTATCCTTGGCCCTCTTCTATTTCTTTGCTATTTAAAGGGGGGTTGCCAGGGGCTAGATGGCTCAGTGTGGCTCTTATGCTGACCGATATGCCACAATTTCAGATAAAAAGTCAAAAGGAAAATTGAGCTTAAATTCATTTCTTTCTTTTTTTTTTTTTTTTTATTTTTTTTCAACTGTAAAAGACATTTTTCAAAATTAATAGAAAAATTTAATTACTAAATCCAAATAAATAATCCAAAATTTTATTTCATTCTGTTACTAAAACGAACAATACCCTAAACTTATGGAAAGTTCAAAATATTTTCTCTAGGAAAATTAAAAACTGAATCAAGTAGAAAACTCAAATTTTCTTGGCCTAATATTTATTGAACCAACTCTTAAGTTTGGGATTAACACGTTGACCATTGCAGTAAATTAAAATGTTCCTACTGGTATTCTACAACAAAATATCAAGTGGTAGCAATATTGAAACCTTAAAACAATTTATTTTCACATTCAATGAATTCACTCATTTATCTTAATACGGTATTATAAGCATGTATGGAGCTTACAACTAAAAATTTAGATTCAAATTCAACAGAATAATAAAGCGTTTAGAAATAATTGAAAATTTGGAACCAATGAATCTTGTCTAACATGTTTCTAAATAAAAAATCACCTTACCGTATATGGTCTATATATTATTTCAACACTATCATGCTTGTGAAATCAAATGAAAAATAGTTATACCTACATTAGGAGCAAATCATGATTACAACCACTCGCCTTATAAATTATCCATTAATTCCAAAACATTACTTTAGGAAACTTTGTAACATTAAAGTCCTACAAGTGCAGGGACAAAAAATTTTTGTTATTTTCTTCCATAAGAGTTTCTCTAAAATATTTCACAAATTGCGTTATTTTAAATAAAGTTAAAATAATTTGTTAATTGGAAGAGTCAGTACACTCATTTAAAAGAATATTTTGTTGGTAACTTAGTTCATCTTTTATACAAAATAAAAAAAAATTTAGTAATTTAATAATGACATATTGTACAAAAAAATAAATGTAGCCTAACCGTAAAAATCAGTGTTTATCATTTTTAAATAATTATTTTGAAGTAAACTTCTTTATTTAATGATCTATGTAGTTACTTAAATAGACATATTGTAATTATAAAGCAGTAAAACAGCTATTCTGTATTTTATACTGGTAACATGTTGTGCTAGGACTTTAAAAATAAGCGGGCCGCTAAACACTATCGTCATTCCATTGTTTTGGATAGAACGTTTGCGATTTCTCTACTTAGAATTATTCGATATTGCAATAAATTAAATTTAACATAATATGTCTTTAACTTATTAATTAATAACGTTTAATGAAAACAATAAACAACAATCAATACCTTTCTGAAAATTTGATCAATGTGAAAATGTCAATTAATATCAGGAAGTTGTGAGATATCATTAAAAAGTGACGATATTTGTTTCAAAGTGGCTGCAAGAGGTTTGGCTCCTGGAAACCCATCTTGTGATAATTATCTGCAATAGGGGAAAATGAAGACTCGTGTCAGAGGTGCAAACATGGTGGTGTTTAGATGTCAAAAAAGTGGTGAAAATGTTCTTACTGTCACGAAAAACGCTTTTGCCATACACTTTCTTTGAAGGTTCTAAGTTTGACATGAGAAATATAGTTACTCTCATGTTTACTATTTGTCTATAAACCAGACAAAACTTCATGACTTTTTTATGTTGGAATACAGTGAGGAAAAGCATAATGTGTTGAGTAAAACTATTTGTGACTGGCTTTCATTTCTATAGAGAAGTATGTTTTTATTTTGCTAGATGATAAGTTTGACAGGGAGGAAAAGGTTTGGGTGGCCCTGGGGTTGTAGTAGAAGTTGATGAATGTAAAACAGGCAAAAGAAAGCACAACTGTGGGGGATTAGTTGAAGGGAATTTGGGTGTTAGGATTGGTAGAAAACTGTACCTGAAGGGAATAGAAGAGGGTATCGATACAGACTCGAGATCTGTCCTGACAACAAGGGAGACGCGGAATCTCTGATACCTTTGATATTTAAAACATACGAAACCAGAAACAGACTTGTGGAAGTCTTACTTTCATTTAATTGATCATGGATTTGTACATTTTACCGTAAACCATTCTGAAAAACTTCATTGATCCATTGGCCGGTGCAAATACCCAAACTATTGATAGTTCTTGGCAAGCAGTAAAAAGAAGTTTAAGAAGTGGAATAACCGGCAGACTATCTAGCGGACTATTTCTGTGAATTATTGTACCGCAAGGAAATATGTCTGTCTGGGGAGAATCCTTTAATTCATTTTATAAAATCAGTTGCTCGCTGCTATCTGGGAAAACAAATACTGTATTGTAAAGTTTATCTAATATGTTTTTGTTGTGTTTTATGTTATTGTTAAATTTAAAAGTCGTATTATCTTTTTGGCTAATGAATTATAATTCTTGTTGCTTATCCGGGCAAGTAAATACTGAACTGTAAAGATTATCTAATATGTTAAAAAAAGTTTTGTTATGTTTTATATTATTGTTAAATTTAAAAAGTCGTATTATTTTTTTGGTTAATTGAATCATTATTCTTATTGCTTATCCAGGCAAAAAGTAAATACTGTATTGTCAAGATTATGTAATATGTTTTAAAACAGTTTTATGTTAATGTTAAATTTAGTTTATTAAAAGGCGTACTATTCTTGTGGCTAATGAGTTATAATTCTTGATGCTTACAATTAACAATGATATAATATCAAAGTTTATAATGTGTCGAAACGTTCGATTAAAACAATCGATTGACAAGCGTAGGCCGCTTTTTAAGTCTACCCTACATATACACTGTATAAATCACAGATACAGTTAATTTGAATTTGAATATATAAAAAACCAGCACATTCACTAGTACCGACAACACAACAGAAATGATTTTCAATACTCAATCCAGATTGAAGTTAATTGAGGTCTCACTTCATTATTCTCCTCAAAAAAGTTGTACAATAATCTACCTGAATACATTAAATGAAATCTATAAGTGATATATATCCATTTAAAGAATCAGTAAAAACTTATTTATGTGATTTTATGGTTATTACCAAGTTTAAAACAATCATAGCCGAATGTATTGGTTGCTGCTGAACATTAGCCATTATACTGTCTTTGGATAGGTAAAATTAACTACAAGGCTAAAATCAAGAGAATTTGACCAAATAAAATAAAGTAAACAGAAAAGTACCCAATAAACAAACAAAAAATATAAATATTATAATCTTGAATAGCGTATTGGGTGGTGGTGTACTATAAGTGGCCACCACAACTAAGCTATCGAAACATCGATATTTCTAATTAATCTACACCACTAAACAAAAAACAAATCAAAATAGTGAAACTGAATTATGTTATACCTATTTCATATTAACAAAATTGCTCCTATAACGTTAGGTCTTTAGTTTTAGGACATGTCAACTTTTTTTTAGCCTCTTTTTTAACACAGGCCTTTTTTATATGTCACTACTGACAAAACATTTCTTAATTCTAACTAGGCTTATTGGTCTGAAATTAAATATAATCTTAAAAATACAATAAGGAACATTAGAACCTGAAATAAACATACACAGTTTATCTTTGTACAGAAAACTTAACTAAATTACAAGAATTGTAAATAATGACCAACTAGAGAAGAAAAGAATATGTTATCAGTTTCCAGGTTTCCATTTCAAAATCTAACCCAATTTTCCATGACTAAGGTGTACAAGAAACAGAATAGTAGGTACATTGATTAAAATTAAATTACAACGTAAATAATATTTTAATATAAAAATAAACAACAATTTGAAACTCACAACTAACTTTAACAATTATTGTACTTAGATGATGATAATTCACAAGGTGCAGTAAACACTGAACATCAAGCAAATGAGCAGACGACACTCAATATGTTGTTTATTACTATCAGCTGGCTGTCAACTTTTTCGCAACCAAACCACCCTATCTTAAACCAACACTACAAGAAAGAAAGATCTTGTTTATTCAAGTAGCTATAAGAGACACTTAATAACTTCATATATTAATTTTTTCAATTAAACATTATTTATATTAGTTTTGAAATAATACATATATAAATCTATACATACAGATTTCATTACAATTACAAATAAAGTTATTAAAAAAAATTAAAACCTTCTTTGACGCATGTACATAAAACTGAGATCCTTCTTTACAAAAACTTGTCAGCAACAATATTAGGGTCACTCTAAGCTTTTCTACTATATTGAATTATATTTATTTTCTATGATAGATTTGATTTTATTTTAAAGGTATTGGCTGATTATGCGTCATATATCTTTAGTTTTGTTACTTTAACTTTAAATCTTTTTCATAGCCACAAGCCACATTTTCTTTACATTTAGGAGTATATTTATATAAAGACGTCTTGCTCTCCTGTACAGAGTTCTTTGACAGTGGTTTAAAATAAAAAATCTGTTATAGACGAGAATAACTCCAACACCTCATCTCTGTGTCCATGTTTTCAGTATTCAGTTTAATGTTGTATGTGTTTTTATTACATTTAAATTGTAAATTCTTTATTGAACATATTCTTAGAGAACAGTACAATTTAAAAATTCATTTATCGTGTAAAATGGATGGTCTTGAAGCCAGAGTTTTAGTTTGTGTCCAAACTGCAGCCGGTCTCTCTCCTCTTCAGTTCTAGTGGGAGGGCGTTCCACAGCTTTGTTCCGACATATGTTGGCTTCTTCTCCGTGGGCGCTAGGCGGTGAGCTGGAAGATGGTAGTTTGCAGCATGCCGAGTGTTGTAGTCATGTTGCTGTGCTCCAGTCATCACTTCATCGGGGTGATTTCATGTGTACGTAGGTCACAGCTTTGTACCATAGTTCTAATTATTTATGCTGAATCGCGGGTAGGAAGTAGGCTCTTGTTAACTAGTACGCGGTGCGTGGACATTGTTCAGTTAGACCGGTCAATCAGCTGATCGAGCTACGGTGATAAGTTCCGACCCGGCTCGCTGGAGAGAGGGAGGGAGTCAGTCGAGTCTTGGAATTTCCACGAGAAGGTGTACCGGTCCAGTTAAGAAGCTGAAGTCCTTTCTCTAACCCTATAGTTGGGATTTAGAGTAATTATTTTATCGCGTGTAAATTCAATTTCAAGTATTTAATTTCTTTAGTGCGTTTTAGTTTCTAATCTGCCTCCGTAATCTTCAAAGTAGTAAGTCCCGTACCAGCGTATAGTTAATATAATTTTTATTTTTATAATACTGTAATTAAAATTTCTAAAGTTTCCCATATTTCAGAGTCTGAAAATTTAATTCAATTTTTTTGAAGTATTGTGAATTAAATTTTGGTGATAAAGTAAATATCAAGTTTTGTGTTATATTAATTTTGAGTATTTTGAGAAGAGAACCTTTTATTTTGTTTTGTTAATTTAAACCATTTTTGAAGAAGTATACATTTTTAGTTTAATTTAAATTTTAATTCCATTTTTATCAGACTCTTAATTAGATTTGTTCGATTAAGTGACATTTTGAAGAAAATCGAAATCACAAGTTTGTAAACTTTGTTAACTTTTTGGTGAACTTAAATTTCGGAATAAATCAAGTATTTCCGAAAAGTTGTTCTAATTTATAAAGTATTAGCTCCATACAAATTCAATATATGTACTATAATAACGGTACAGCTTCTAGGATGTATAGGTTGACCACAGTGAGAATCTTCAGTTCTTGAAAGGCTTGCCTGCATGATTCTCTTGTGCGTTAGGCTTGCAAGGATCCGAATTTGCTCTCTTTTGGTGTATTAGGACCCGTTTGCAGGTTGCCTAGTGTGGTACCTCCCCAGACTGCAATAACCGTTATCGAAGATGTGATTTCGTAGAGAGCATAGTAATGCAGTTTTAGCTGTTCTTAGGTTCGCTGGATATGTTTCATCCTGCGGATCACGTACAGTCCTGCGCTAAGCCTTTTACAGAGGTTTTTCAATGTGGTGTGTGTCCACGTCCAGAGAGTCATCTTATTGTCACTCCAAGATACTTTGAAGTGCTGCTGATTTCCTCCAGTTCAGCATCAGTCCTCCTACAGTGTCCTTTGTGTCTTCCAAAGAATAGCTGTTTTGTTTTTGTCTCGTTGTACAACAAGGTCATTGCCATGGCAGTATTGCACTGCCATATTAACAGCCGTGTAAGCAGCTATCTCTAAGCTCTTCTTGATTTGTTTTCCCGAGCAGAAGCACAGTATCATCAGCATACATCAGTGTACTGCTGAAATCCTCCATGTACTGAGGAAAATCGTTTGTGTAGAGGATAAAGAGGGACTGGTCCAAGAACAGAGCCTTGCGGCACTCCTCGAGTGATGGCGTGTAACTCCTTTGGCTGTGTATTTCACTTCTGTCATCTGGCTTCGTCCTGTGAGATAGCTTCGGAACCATTCCAGGGATTGTCCTTGTATTCCAAGCGTAGCTAGTTTTGATAGCAGGTGGTCGTGGCTAAGGCAGTCGAAGGCTTTGCTGTAGTCAAGGAATATGGCTGTGGAAGTGTTTCCAATCTTCGAGTTGATCAGCTAAAAACTCTACAAGACGTTATCAAAGCAGTTGTAGTTGATCTACCTGGTAAGAAAACCGTGTTGATGTGGAGTCAAAAGTTGATTCATTGATAAATGTTCTAAAATCCTATTAAGAACAAGCTTTTCAATTAGAGAAGGTTGGTATCAATGATATAAGGGCGGTAGTTTTGAAGGTTGTGTGGTGGGTCCTTGTTTGTATTTGGGGTAGACTTTAGTCTATTTTTAATGCAGATGGGAATATTCCTTGGCTAAATGAACTATTGATAATTTCTGTTAAAGGGATCGACAAGCTCCTCTTTGCAGATTTTCAGTAGTCTTGTAGAGGACATTGTCGTAACCGGTAGAGGGTTTTCTACCTTCAATGATTGAATGAGTTTAGTCATTAATTTTAAGGCTCCGGATTGGTATGCTTATTTATTTATTTAACATACGGTATACACCATTTTACATTTGATATAGTGGTATTATGAAAATACAAGAGGCCTTGATTAAAAACAACTTACATAAATAGTTTACATGCATACATGCTAAAGCAAACAAAAGCAAGAATAAGCAAAACAAGTGCCAAAATAAACATTAAAATCGTGAATAAAAAGAAAAAAGATTACGTAAAAGTAATTGTTTTTCATTACAAACGGTTCACCCAGCACCTTTATTGGATAAAAGTTTTTTGAATATGTGTAAGCAGTTAAGTGTACATAAAATCGATGGGGATTCAGTAACATCCTCAACCAAATAATGTTTGTAAAATTTTTATTACACTAATCATTATTTCTCCTCATTTGGGCGACTTTAATAAGCGGCCTAGGACTTGTTGTTTCGATTGTTATTATCGAACTGTTTGATATATTATCGAAATTCAATATTATATATTAATCGTACGAAACAAGAATTAATACATTAATAACAAGAATACATTACAATTTTTAATGACATTAAATTTAACATTAACATTACAGAATAACAAATACAACTATGGGCTAGACTTACACATCAAAAATACGTTACAATAGTTATATAAGACTGCGCGGATAGCAGTGAGCAACTGCTTTTGAGTGAAGGCAGTAGCCAAACTCACATGTATATCTACAAATTTATTAAATAATTTCCTCATATTCATCGTCATTTTCAAATTCTCCATAAATTAGGTAGTTACTTCTTGCTGTTTATTGTTTACGTAATAAGTGACTGTAAGTAATAAGTAGGAATTATATGTTTTGTTAAAATAAATTATAATGTCCAATAATTCATTGTGATTAAAAAATCAAAACCGATCGATATTTAGAACAACCGAAAAAAAAACAGTGTAAGTCTTTATTTAAGTCTACCCGCTCTGTTTTATAAAATAGCACAAAAAATAAACCCACATCCAAAGTACTGTAGTGTAACTCGTACCGATTATATGTTTCTACTATATGATACGGGTGTCAAGCGAATTGAAACACATAATGAGCTTCCTCAGATAGCTCCGGAGCCTGGATGGTAACTTACCAGTTTTGAATTATTTATTACCGTTAGGCAAAGGCCTTTAACTATTATTGATTTTTTTTTTTTTAGATTATCATAGGTTCTAAATAATGCTTATGTATTTACCGCCAGCTTTTGCTATACTAACGACAATGGCGGGAGTGGACTCGAGGGAAAAAGGGAAAGTTGATGCTACGGAAACGAGCGTAAGTGGCTCAAAGTGATATTAACAATTTGTCCAAGTTTGTTATCAAGAGAATTTTAAATAACAATGCTCAGCGTAAGACCATTTTTGTTGAAGGTCAATTTTCACGATAAAGATGGAAAAGCAGTTTTTTGTTGTTAGAGAAACAAGCATTTGATGAAAAATTTCTATCTTCCTTAAGTAATCAATCTGAACTTAAAAACTATTTTGTGAATGATGTTTTATGGAAATTACGAATGCTATCCAGATCCACAATTCAATGGTAAGCTAAAATTCATAAAATATACGATACTCATGATCAATGTACTTTTCCAAATAATTGTCCACGATAAACTTCTCTGAGTGATCTTGAGTAGTGCTAAAATGCAAGAAGCACTATGGCGTCTACCAGTACACGTGCCATAGTATCTGGGCAATAATAGTGTGGGCTAATAAACACCTTCAATGTTTAATGTAAACTGAGTGATTTTGAGTAGGCTAGTCCTAACATGTTTCAGCACTGGGACATCTGAAGTCTATGTGTTAACTAACCCATTAGCCACTCAATATTCTTGCACTAATCTCCTACAAAATCCATATAAATATGCCAAAAGATTCAAGTGTTTAGCAAAAACTCGCACAGAACATTCAATTTTTATTGCTGTCATATTTGTTTGACTGAACTATTGTTTTTTTAACTAATGAAAAAGGTTATTATACTGTAATTTATAAGAACTGAAATATATAGGCTAACATTGATATATCGAGAATAATTTTTATGAATTTTGAAAGCAAGAAAATTACAGTTAAAATTATGACATTAGGTATAATGTTATAGGAAAATTTTAATTCTTTTTTAAGTGGAATGAAATGTTATTTCATTGATTTAGGCTATACCTATCTAAATTTTTTTTCAATTTTACGTAGGTTTTTGTAAAATGCAACATTTGTGTTCTTACACAAATCCTAACAAATAGGCTACGCTAAAAGTGCTCAAGGGTGTAGTATTATACCTTGATTCACATTGTATTTTTTGGTGGTTTACATATATATATATATATATATAGTACTCATTGTTTTGTCTAATTTTAATACATAAACATTAATATTTGAGACACATAGCCTAACAATGTTTTGGTAAATATTAAGATCATGCGACTACCGCTCTGATTGCCATAATTTTTTTGCATACTAACACAGGTTAACGTAATCTTACAGAAAAAAATAGTTTCCGATTGTCCGCTAACATATATAAAAACCCGTTTTTTCGGCAGTACAATGTTAGGCAATACAAATCACATAAATAAGAAGATTTTCGACTCAAACTAAAAACAATGGCCGTCCATGGTCGTTTTGATGAGTTGACAGTAGTCACGTGACAAACAGGAAAGTTTCCCGATTGGCCGGGCGGATCACGTGACCTATAGGGCGGGCTTCGATTGACCGCCAGCCGTCAACAAACAAGCCCACATGGACAAGGAATAATTAGTGAAGTTGTTGACATGGCGTGCGATGGTTCTTGTCACACGCTATTCTTCGAAGCATGTTTTGTTTGATGAAAAGCGTGTTTTTTTGGGGGGGGGGGGTAAACGGCCACAGCGACAATTGGAACTATTTTTTTGGTGAAATTACGTTTACACCTGTGTTAGTATGCAAAAAATTACAGCAATCGGAGCGGTAGTCGCTGATCTTAAGATTTACCTAATGTTTAAGTATATATTTAAGTTAATAACGTATGTCGTCATCACAGTACCAGTACCGCTTCGTGATTGGCGTTTTTGGTACTAACGTCGGCCATCATAAGACGGTACCCAGTCATAAGTGGTTAATGAGTTAACCCAAGAGAACAATTTCTTTTTTCATGTTTAACCCTTCGCATTGCCACTAATAAATCCATTAATTTTCCTACAATGCTTCGACAATAAATTTTGTTACTTTAAGGTCATTTTTATTGTAACTTAAATTATAAAAGGTAAAAAGCAAAAAAAAAACAGAATTTTATTTAAAATTAGCATATTTAAATTACAAAACTGTTTATTTTTAAATAAATTTTAATTTCATTGTAAAATGTATCTATACTGAAAAATTTAATTACATTTTACTATAAAATAAGATATTTCAAACTAATCACAACACACAACACTACTGCATGATGAATAATAATAACGAGATAGTAGAACGTGCCTGTGAGCGTGCGCTAGTGACTAACTGTGAAAGCAGTAATACACACACCATGGATATTTTTGGTTATGGCTCTGTAGGAGACGCAGAACTGATGAGTATACAGTCGGAGGTTAGACAATAGGTGCTTCCATCCCTATGCTGCTGAGAGTGAAGGTCGTTTAGAAATTCTTCCTTGGCAAACTCAATAAGTAATGAAGCGTACACACCGGCCATCTTCGAAGGCCTTTTGTGAACTAAAAAACTCCAAGAGACATAATCCATAATATCGGATATAATTGTATTTTGGCATTTTGGTCAAAAGAATGTCATTCTGATACATCTGTCTACGGCGTGGGAAGGGTTAAGGTTTTGGTTATATATTTAGTCTAATAATTAATCATAATATATTATTTTAAATGAAACTCTTTATCAGTGTTTTGATGGTACAAACTGTGTCTGTCTAAAACCAGAGGTTAATAATTTATTTCAATAAATCACCTAAAAGCCACTTATAACAATAAATAGTAGGTAATCTATATATTAATTTTCAGAAAGAACTTTTAGGCCAACTTTAAACATTAATAAAATTAATTGTACAAAAAACCCACACCTTTGAGTGCCAAGCGTGTCTGCAGTATGATTAGTGTCCAACTCTCAAATGATTGATAATATCGAATATCGATTAGAATAATTTAAATGTTGTTTGACATGTTTACCTGTTTAAGTAATTGCAAAGTACTAGTACTAACCTGCTCAAACTTAAGGGCAGAGTACGATCAGTGGACCCAGTTTTTATATTGCTTATTTTCTACAATCTAAGATGTGTATTTTTTCTTTGACATATAAAAATATAGCTTTACTAGGGAGATTTTTAATAAGCAGCCCTACACTTGTTATTCGTTTGTTTTTTTATCAAAAGGGTTTCGTTATATTAATTATCCAACTTCAATATGTAAAAATCTTACACAATAAGAGTTTAAAAACATAAAATTAACACTAACATTACAAAACAATAAAACCAACTATGGCCTAGACTAAGATATCAAAGAAACCTTACAATACTTATAACCTGCCCAGCTTGATATCAATGAGTGATCGCTTTTTGTGAAATGGAGGAAAAGAATTCTCCCCCATAAGGTTACCAGGAGCCAAACCCACATGATAAAGCCACTTAACTAATCTTGTCACTTGCAAGAAATATTTCACATATTTTTCCTCATATATTTATCGCCATTTTCAAAGTCTCAATATATTAGTTACTGTTTTATTGTTTACATTAAAATTACAATAACTAATAATTTGAAATCGAATGCTAAGTTAAATCAATTGTAATATATAGAATTATTCCTTTGGATAAAAACATCGAACCACTCGATAAAAAAACAACTGAATAACCGAGTTAGGCTGCTTATTAAAGTCTACTCCTCCTTTAATATAATACAATCCTTAAAGTCTATAACCGTAATTCAGTTTAGACATTTATTGTTTTCCAAATTAATTCAAACAATCATGTGTATATGGTATCTTAGTAATGACCACTAGAGAAGGGAAATACTGGTCGTCAATAACCTATTACAAATATAATGTGTTATGAGGTATTACGTTCCAGTAAACCATGTTAGTGTACAAAAATTTAACTAACTTACCTACAATGTAATATAGGCTGAGAGAAACTTAATAAATTTATAAACGGATTAATTTCAATTGTTACTATAACACATCCCTAAGATTAGTACCCAACCCAGATTCAAGCTCAGATCATGTGAGTGCTCGTAAAGGTTATGTTTAACTTTGGTACTATACTAGTAACATATTTATGATAACCAAATTTCAACCTATTTATATCGCATAATAACATTCCATAGTGTAATATTTCCATTCCTAGCCTCATTTGCTTGCACGAAATGGCCTTGGCTGTTACTGGTTATTAAGTAAATTAAAACCAGAGAATCGTTTTGAGAACACCAAATTATTCAATCCAGCTGTTTACTGAAATGACCATATCCTGGTAATAGGTTACCACTGAATTACTTCTTCTATGGGGCGGCCTATTACCATGCACTTAAACCCCAAGGGCCTTTTGTGCAACCCCCGGAAGCACACCATGAGGCGTACTAGTCCTATGATTTTCAGCAGTTCCACAAACTTAAACTTCCCATCTTTAATTGCAACTAGTACATTGTCATGTACATATGTTTTGTTTGTCAGACATGTTTTATCCTTCAAAAAAGTTGAAAGTAAATAAATGTTATAATGTTTTCGTTTGTTATGTTTTATAAAATACACATAGCCTAGATTGTTTTTTATTCACCATAAAATTATTGCTTTTTTAACTGGAATTTGAAATACCTATTAAGTAATTTGATGTAAGTAGTTATATAACACGTTGGATTCTTTACTCAGAAATATTCATAATTCGATATTGATTATTCGAATGTTGGATGCTTATTATAATGCAGCCATAAGTGCTTTTGAGGGGATGGTGGCTGTCAGTACAAAGCGTTTATAACAGGTAGCTTATCGGCTGTAGTATAATAAGCACTACAATCGAATTGTGATTATCAAATCAATCAATATTTAAGACCATGGCTATCTAAAAATACTAAAAACAAAATGTCGAAAAAAATTACATAAAATAGGTATTTTAAACAACAATACAGTTCTGTTGGCTTTAAATCTTAAAAACTATGTATTAATGATTAAAAAAAATGTATGTTACGTTTATTTATAAAAATGTTACAAAAACGGCAAAAACAATGTAATTATTTAGCTTACTTTTATTTATTATTCTAAAATAAATGTGTTTTGACTATCCTGGTGACACAAAGAAAAAACACGTACAAGTCATCATTTTACCTTGCCCGCCATTATAAAAATTTATTTTTATTAATTTAATTTTAGACAAAACGAGCCAATAATGTTGGAACTTAGTTATGTTATTTAAAGGCTTTTATTAATATTGTAATTATATTGAAGCTATATTTCTACTATGTCAACTGAAATATGTATTTGTGTTTTATGATTTTTAATAAAAAAACATAACTAACTTCTATTTAAAGTATGTTTTGAAAACAGTGTAGTACTTATGATTACTTTATTCAATCTTGAAATGGTATTCTCTGCAGGTATCTGGTGCCCGTGTCCAAAACTAAATTCAAGTTGTATCAAAAAGTCGATAGTGTTGTTTCATTCATTGCAACTTAAAATAGAACATGATTTTTCAGTATGATATGTATACATTTAATTTATTATGAAATACCCAAATTGTTGGGATGTTTAAAAAAACCCTTTTCAAAGTGTTTCTTTTTGGCAACGTCGTGTTTGTTTCTGAGACTTGTTCTTCGCAGTGATCACTAATATTGAATTTTCTCAACTTTTAATTTCCTAGTTTTGTGGGCTGCAGTAATAAATAAGGATACGGCTGATATAATATAGCGTGCTACCAACACAATCGTAAACAACTATCAATTAGAATATATCCTAAATTATACGAATATTATAAACATTTTGATCTATAGATATTCATAATTAATCATTGCCTGCAGTCTTGGGTAGAGTACAATAAGCGAGATATCGATTAGTTTAATCATCGATGCTTAATATTCATATATCGAACACTAGTATATCAACATATATATATATATATATATACAGAGTGTCCCAAAATTACAGGACCAAACTTCACCAAATTGTTCAGGAGGTCAAACTGAACGAAAAATGTTATATAATGTATAGTCCTATCTTGCTTCGTGTTACCTTAGATCGGCCATTTTGTTTTTTACATACAATTAATTTTATTTTTAATACGGGTTTACCAATTTTGTTGAAACTTGGCATAAATATTATAAACATGAACATAAGTTGTAAAAAAAATATTTTTTTAAATATTATGTGTATTTTCAAAATGGCGGCCATTTAAAATATTAAAACTTAAATAACTTGAAAACCAACCGTTTTTTTTAATGGCCGCCGTTTTGAAAATACACATAAGATTTTAACAAAATATTCTATTTACAACTTATGTTCATGTTTATAATATTTATGCCAAGTTTCAACAAAATTGGTAAACCCGTATTAAAAATAAAATTAATTGTATGTAAAAAAACAAAATGGCCGATCTGAGGTAAACGAAGCAAGGTAGGACTATACATTATATAACAATTTTTGTTCAGTTTGACCTCCTGAACAATTTGGTGAAGTTTGGTCCTGTAATTTTGGGGCACCCTGTATATATATATATATACAGGTGTATATTATGTCTGGAAACACCCAAATATATCCTTTAATAATTTAAATATAAAATTTGAAACCTCTTACAATCGTGATAGAGATTGGGCATCTACTTTTTGGAACAATGTTTTGTTATGTCACACCAACGGGGGACGTCCTGCCGAGGGTATAGTGAATATTCTTAATGGAAGCCTATACCTTGGTGATACTTAATTTTAAAGGTAATAGCTTACTGAATTGAATGCCACAAACCGACATCTCAAGGGAATTATTCTTTCAGAAAATAGCAAGCATTTTTAGTATTGAAAATTTACTGATGTGTTCAACAATGTAATTTTAACATGGTTCTTGCCCCAAATATGTTTTACACTAATTTTTTAGCATTTTTTTAAATGTTCAATTAAATAAAACAAAAATTTCATTTTAAGCTGGTTCTATTAGCACAAATTTGCCAGTTTTTATTACAGTACAATTATGGAAATACTTATGTTATTGATTTCTTAGTACATATAAAAAATAATGTATGCTGTTAGAAAAGTCTTACAACAAACGTTTTTACCTGCATTTGGTGTCAAAGCAATTGTTCGAACTGTGTTGCTACTACGGTTTGACATTGAGCCAATCTTGTGTAAAATGATTCGACAGAGTTGCCTAACATTTCTTCAGTTATCAAAGCAATCTCCTCTATAATCCTGTTTCTTAGGTCTTCCAAATTTTGAGGCTTTCTGCTATAAACATTGGATTTTAAATGACCCCATAGGAAATAATCGATTGGTGACAAATCCGGAGATCTTGGAGGCCATTCGATTTCTCCTCTTCGGCCAATCCATTTATGAGGAAACCTTAAATCCAAATACTCTCTTACCTGTCTCCCATAATGGGGTGGAGCACCATCCTAGGCTGAAACCATACATTATCAAAGTATACTCCTGATGCAATTTTGAATAGCTGGGATTATTTCATTTTGGAGCATATTGTAGTAAAGTTCGGCATTTTAAAATTTCCATTGATGAAAAAGGGTCCAACAATTTTGTTACCTAAAATTCCACACCATACGTTCAGTTTTTATGGTTGCTGTGAATGGGACTCAGTAATCCAATGTGGGTTTTCACTAGCCCAGTAACGGCAATTGTGCCTGTTAACATTGCCATTTAGGAAAAAAGTTGCCTCATCAGAAAATAGTACTGGTTTGGTCAGAAAAAATCTCTGATTGTCATCACTATTTGCGCCATTACAAGTTCACAAAACTCAACTCTTCTGTCGTAATCATCCTCACTTACACTGTTGGACTAAATGAACTTTAAATGGTTTGTAGTTATTAATTTTCAAAATCTTACTCACAGACATAGGGTGCATATCATGTTGCTGTGCAGCTTTTCTGAGCGGATGTATGTGGGTCTTCAATAAATGTTTGCAAAACATCTAGTGCATGTTCTTCATCTGTTTGCCAAGATTGTATCCTACCCTGTCTTTGGCCGATTACGTACACTCCCTGTTTCATTTCAAAACGCTCAATAGTTTTTATATTGTTGAAACACTTATGGGATTCCTTTCTGGGAAAGTGTCATTAAACAAATTACAAACTTCCCGATAAGATCTTTGACGATCGCCATATCCTCGCATCATCAACAGAGTAATTCGGTCTCTTTCAGACAATTCCATTAAAATGCCAAATAAAAACTGAACTACTGTAATTAGATAACTTGTTGACAGCAATGTTCAGAGACACTGATTAACTCGACACGAATGATATGACCTTTGTCCATTTGTAATTCCCAAGGTTAGACCTGTCTAGTGAAAGCTCCATGCTCAACAAACTGAAACCTGTAGACCAGATGATTAATAACACAATAATGTTTCTCATAGGCTAGTGACCTTTGTCTCTTTAAACCTTCCTGCTGACTGGAAAACACCAAGTACAGATTCATAAGTTTTATTACATTGTAATAAAAACTGGTAAATTTGTACTAATGATAACCAGCTTATAAATAAATTGTTTATTTTATTTTAATTGAACATTTAAAAAATGCTAAAAAATTAGTGAGTAACACATTTTGTGCAAGAACCATGTTAAAATTACATTGTTGAACATCAGTAAATTTTTCAATACTAAAAATGCTCTATTTTCTGATAGAATAATTCCTTTGAGATGCGGTTTGTGGCATTCAATTCAGTAAGCTATTACCTTTTAAAATATGTATCACAAGGTATAGGCTTCCATTAAGAATATTCACGATACCCTCGGCAGGACGTCCCCCGTTGGTGTGACATAACAAAACATTGTTCCAAAAAGTAGATGCCCAATCTCTATCACGTTATGGTAAGAGGTTTCACATTTATATTTAAATTATTAAAGGATATATTTGGGTGTTTCCAGACATAATATACACCCTGTATATGCATAGTGACTATCTCATAAATAATAAAGGAGGTATAACGATTAATTAGACCAGGAACTAGGAAAAACTCATAAATAATAACAAAATGATAACAAACATTTATAACAGAAAATACATAATATGCGTACCTATTTTCTCCTTGGTAGCAAAGATTAACAGCTTTTAATAAGTTGTTCAAAGCATTTTCTCTATAAAAAACCGTACTTCTATTCAGTACAAATACACACATAGATGATCTGCTGCTGTGCCACTTATTAAACTTCGTTTCACGGCCCTCCAAGAAATTTTGAATAAAAGACAATATGTGTATTATAATTGAAAAAGTGTTTAAAGTTGATACAAGACGAAAGAAGAGGTTGTTTGAGTGGGTGGGTGTTATCGCTCTAAAATCAACTTTAGCTGAAGGTCAGGGCAGTCAACATCAGTTATAATTTTCTTGAGGAAGACCTCATCCACCTGTTGTTTCCTTGAAACCAGTGATCCAAGACTAAGATAATTAGCAAGCAGATCCATAGGATAGCTCCATTGGCAAGAACAATGGCGATAGACATGCGATTTTGGACTCAAAATGTATTTTTAAACATTGAACAGTATTTAGAATGGTTACAAGATAATGAATGACCTTGATGGTGGTGATCCATTCAAGCATTTTTTTAAATGCTGTGCAGTTAGACATGTTTACCCTTTAGATTTATCGTAAGAACTACAACTGCTCAATCATAAAGTTTGTTTATTTTATATAATCTTAAATAACATACATTTCTTTACATATAGAAATATAGTTTTACTGTAATACAATTTTAAAAGCGTACAACGTAATTTAATTAGGCATAATTATTCCAAATTAATTAAAATTGAAATCATGTGCTTGGTATTTTGACTAATGGTCACAAGTGACAATGGAAATGTACGTGTATTCTTTATATCACAGGGAGTAAGACATGTTTATCCTTATAAATAGTAGTACAATGTTTTGTTTATAACATTTTGTAAATTTACATAGTGTAGAATAGTTTTTATATTTATCGTTAATATATTAATTTTTAGGATGTAAAACCAGCAGAATTATCTTGTTATTCGAAATACCTATACTTAATTTGGGTCAACATTTTGTTTTCAGTATTTTTAGATAGTCATGAACATCGAGGATTCGTTACTCATGAACATTGATGATTGGTTTGATAATCATGATTCGATTGTAGTGGTGGCCGCTTATTATACTGCAGGCCTAGAGTTTTATAAAAATACTATGCATTTTATAAAATAATTGTGTGTTCAATCACCATTGTTTTTTTCGATCTCACAAGCCTACTCAGTAAGGAAATTAAATATAAGCAGCTGGCAATGATTAATTATGAATATCTATAGGTCAGATGTTACATTCGATAGTTTTGATATTTGTAACAAGTCTGTCAACGTGATCTTGGCTAGGGAAAGTATCGATTACAAATGCCCCTTCCATATATGGCGAGCTCCTCATGGGCCACCCACATGGGCTGATCAGAAACCTTAGAGAGAAAGAGTGGAGGGCAGAGCCGAGCTGTACCGACAAATTCCGAACATGCGGCTGATCCAGCGACCTCAGTTCAGAAGAGTTCTGTTTTCTACTATCTATTACGAATTAATGAGTTGTTTTTATATCCAAACATAACTGAAAAAAGTTAAAATTACAGAGAACGTATACTGCAATAATGTTTATTCAATCAATTATATATTAGGTTTATATCTGAACAGATTCTGAAAAGTATATAAATTATATGGAACTTGTACTACATTAATGTTTATTCAATTATGTAGTTATATTAATACTGAACTTTCTTTATACCTCCAAAAGACACTTGGCAAAATGTGAGATGGTGTACAACGAATATTGCATTAAAGTGTCATAATTTCATCATATTTTTAAATATAGGCTTAAAACGACATTATAAATAAATAAATAAATATATATATATATATATATATTTTATTCCATTGAATAGCTATTAAAATTAATAGGCCAAAACAACATATTCATATGCATAACTGCAACATTTTTTAATATGGAGACTAATTGGTAGTACAGAAATAATTAATTAAACTACAAAAGCTGTAATAAAGTGTTTATCACAGTAGATGTGTTAAGAACTAGAAACCAAATGGATTAATTCAGAAACTTGTGAGCAAATGTTCAACAAAAACATAAATATGTAAATATGACAAAAATCACAACTACCTAACTTAATACTTCATTGACATGTTTGAATCATTACAATCAAATATGAGTGAGTAAACAAATTAAAAAGTACAATTAGCTTGAGAATACACTTTTAAACAAATTTCTAAATTTTGCTAGTAGGGTTCTTATTAACCTCTCGGATGTTTAATCCACCCTTAAAATTTTCTGGCTACACCACTGTATGTAACGAGGTTACTTTGTTACATTAGATTTCCTTACGTCTTGTTGGGTCTTTCGGTACTTCGTTGTATTGGTTTATTTGTATGTTGGCGAGATTAATTGCCTGATATTAATTACGTTGTAAAATCAAGGTTATAAACACCCTTTAAGGAGTGCCGTGTAAACTCTACATGAGTTAAGGACGTCAATATGACGTATTATATTTCTTATAGTGGCCAAAGAAGTAACGGATGTCATTTGATGTGTTAGGCCTCTGTTATTTTTTGTATTATCGTTAAATGCGATGCTATTACTGATTGCCTTTAAGAGAAGTAGACTTTGTCTATATAAGTGGTTCCATTCTAATCAGGCAACATACTTAACTTCCATGTTTTGTCGCTCACATTTCTCTTGTTTAATTCTGATTTGTAGTACCATCAGATCGCAGTCAGTAGCCACCATGGTAGGAAGTCACTGACTTCAAGGGGTCGCGTCACCGCACGCGAAGCAATCGCTTTGGCTAGTCAGAGAATAATGCCCGCCACACATTTTTACTAGCCAATTCCTTGTATACTGCATACTGTGGCCATATTTTAATAGTGACATATTTTGATTTGAGGTAAAATCCATCCTAGTTTGTTTACTGTATTGTTTAAAATGGCAAGACATATTGAATTGAGTCCTAGCTGTGGTGAGGAAATAAGGACATTTGATTTTGAAATAGTACTAAAAATATTGACTTGTATAGACACACGTATTAGGATCCTATTTTTATTCTAAAGCTTTGGAAAATGTAAAATAAACATTTTAAGGAGATTTTAATTTTTTCACCTCCCTTATTTGGTAAGTTTTGATATATGGATGTTCATCGATTACTCATTTGAGACCTATCAAAAGAAGGACGTCATATGACATCTATACTCCTTAAAGGGTTAATGAAATCAATGGTAATTGATGCCTGCACTCCTGCAAACAATCCAGCTTGAAAATGTAATTTAAAACATATATAGTGGTAATGCTGTACCATAACTACTGAAAGGTTGTTTAACTCTGAGAATAACTAATCTGAAAAAAACCTAGTGGTACAGATTTTAATAGGTTTGCCCAGGTACTGATACTTAAATTTAATCCAGTAGAGTATGGAGCCGGAGAACGCGTGGGGAACATGCTTATTCCAATACACAATACACCGGGCTATCTGCAGTTTGAACAGCCACATCTTCTCTGCTTCCGAAGGTATTCCTTGATAAGCCCATTGTGGGGTGTGGCCCGCATGTGAGGAGTGCTCGTTTTTCCATATTGTACATGGGCTTTAGGTGAAAGCCTTTGGTGGGACATCTTGCACTTTATGGCAAAAAACTAAAAACATCTCTTTAGTTTTAGTACCTAGAAAAATCAAAACGTTGGGTCTCTACTAAAGTTAGAACAAAATTAATCCTTGATGTTCAACATGTGATACCTGCAATCCAATTTTATGATTCACTAATACATAAATCCTTTCTAAAACATAGTTTCTCTACATATAATTTTAGTTCTCCTAATGAACTATTGTGGTCGACACCAGGTTTGGAAAACCAGACTCTAAATTTTCCCAGCAACTGACAAACACGTTGCAGAAAAATTTGAGTAATCAGCAGCACACATCACATAATTGAGAGAGACCAAAGAAGTCTGTATAAGACTGAACATTAACATTACCTCCCTCCACTTGTTACACAGAACAGTTCAGCCTAGGACACAGTGGGTTAAGATGTTCTTCAATTATTATTTAACATTTAATCGTTTAACTTAATCGTTTAAACTACTACTGTATTCGTTATACTTTTCATTATATTATAACTAGGTTTGTGTATCTGACTTAGGAACCTTTATATCTACTTCTTTGGAGTTCAGGTTTGGACATTACGTTATAGTCCAGATAATAATAAAGTACAAAGGGTGGCGCAGAGAAACAGGAAATTTTGAAAGTTGTTGTTGGTACAATCCTGTAAGTCTCGTAGGAGTGGGGGACAGAAGTCCATGACGTCAAGTAGTAAACAGTCATTTGATGTTGAGGAGGCAATGGAGTGGTGTGAAGCGTTGCCGTTTACCGTTGAGAGGAGCGTTTTTACCATAAAAATGGCGACAGTGTAACAGCTGCACAATGGTAGTGTTCCGACACCCAGTTTGATCTATAATATTCCTTCTCCTCCCCTCACGCGGTCGAATTCTCATGTCTTCACATGCCATATACATCATGGGTTCAGGAATTTTTTTAAGAGGACTGGTTCGGCCTTAAAGAAAAAAACCTCCTTGGGGTGTATAGTGTACTGTTTTTTTGAACCCCAGGAAAATGGTTGATTCGGCAAGTGCGTAGGTTTGCAGTTGGAAAGGAGTCCGCTGTCGTTCTGTACGAAAAATTCGCCTCATCATTGCAACTTGAGCGTGCGAAGTGTGCAAAGAATCATTGGCAACGGCCTCGCAGTTTTTCATTCCTTACAAGCTTCCAGATTGTTCTCAAGCCTCTAAAACCAAATGACGGTGAGTTACGCTTAC
>NW_025784751.1:0-22822 GCF_021130785.1 Homalodisca vitripennis
GATGTCGGGTCGAGCATTAATAGATTCCCTTTGTAGGTTTGTCAATATCGGTGATCACGATACGATAACCTTTCGTTTCGCTAGAAATCCCATTCATTTCCTTCATTTGCAGAACTACTACGTTCAAATATGTGATTCCTGCCATATTCATAAGCCAAAAATGAGCTATTATATTGTTTGTCCTAATGGTTAGTGGCTTGGTAAAAATAATAGTTAAATAGTATAAGTTTTTTAATTTATATTATCAAACTGACACGCATTTATTATTACTTGTTTATCTAAATGTAAATATAGTCTAATTATAGTCCATTGTTAAAAATATACATTGTTTTCCAAATTTATTACAGTCCGAGAATTCACGATGTATTCAATAATCTTATTATCTACAACAGTGCATATGTATTTTAATTGATTAAAAGTTTTACCCAATGTAAGTTAAATATATGTAGTAAATCTTCGAAAAATATGATATTTGGATAGAAAAATTATAAATCTTCTCCGGTTTTATTTTATTGTATGTTCTCCATCCACTTCCTTTAAATATTTCAAAAACTCCATTTTTATAAAATAAATTTAAGGCCTATTATATAACGGGGGGAAAACGAGAGATTAAAAAATATTACATTAATAGGATATCATCCAAAATATACCTACCAATCTGGAAAGAAAAAATATTGTGAAAATAGTTATCTTAGAGATCCTAAAAAAATACCAGTTGTTTACAATTACACTAGGGTACTATCAAAAACTAAGATATAATAAGTTTTAAATAAACTGACTAGTGTAATTTTAAGAGCCTTCTAGATTTAGAATAGTTTTCGGTTCATAAAATATTTAAATATCATCATATTTTTGTATACATTCTACAAAATATAACAACTAATTTTTTATACTTAAATTTACGTCTAATCGGTTATCGGCTGTTTTGAGTGTTGGTGGAACTACTTTCTTTTGATGGATTTTTTGTCAGTGATGCGCTATAGATTTCTGTATTCTTTTTTATTTTTTAAATATTCATATATTTTAAATAGTTTTTCTCTTTTTGTTTTATTTCTATTTATATTGACATGTTTTAATCAATCACCAAAGTTTTTCGGCTGGTCTGACATATTTTAATGTGTAGTCGGTAATCAACTTCCACGTGATGGAAAATCAAATGAAAATAGAAAAGGCAGTAGATGTAACTTACCTTAAAAGAATGTATGTTTTATTAATAATAACTCGAATAGGACACGAAGGGGACATGTATGTTTGTAACTAACATCATGTTCTTATTAAAATTTATTTTCAGGACATCAGAACTCGCCAGAATAGTACAAAAACCAATGATTATATTAACGATAATATCATATTTTGAGAATAAAAACTAAGGACAACCATAGAACCAGTAAACTTCTCGAAGCCTCATGGATAAAATTACATGCTGCCAAATTAGTAGCTGAAGAAAATTTGTATTTTTGTTAAATTGCAAACAAAAAGCTACAGGAAAACTATTCATAATTTTAAAACATTGGTTTAAAAACAATCCTTTTAAACTAATATTTTAATCTTTGTATTCCATATATACATTTATTTATTAAACAAATTTTAAAATTATTTAAAAGGAGCGGTTGATGATTGAAAAATAGAACAAAATCAAATGATGGAGATACGTAATTTTGTCTACCAAATATCATATTTTCAAGGTTTACCATGTTTTAAACTCTCTTGGGTGAAATTTTGTTAATCAATTTAAATCCATACGGACAGTACCGGGGAAGGAGTTATACGTATACCTGAATTCTGCATTTTTGTAGCATTGCCAGTGTTAGCCTACACTGAACAATTGGATAACGCATAGTTTTTTTTCATAATAATAAAAATAATAACGCATATAATAAAAAGAAAATTTACCATAAGTTGATGTGTAGGATAATTTTAAGACTCAAAAATGTTATTGCATTTTAAAAAGGAAGAAGACAAAAGTCATCCTGTCTGGTTTCACAGATTTGTAAAAAGAGGTAATGTATAATAATTTCAACATTCCTTAGGTTTTTGATATTCAAAATTAAGTTTTAAATGGACAGTTCCTATTATTTTGAATAAATTTCCGAAATTATTTTGGTTTCGTTGACTCGAATGAGCAGATAATGATTCCTCAGAAATGCGTCTTCTTGATTTAAAAAGAGTGACTGACTTTCTCCCAATATAATTATTGGACCATATCTATAGACAATGCGTTTTAAACCAAGACGCCTGCTACAGCCTAAAGGTGTCTATTTCAGAGCATTTCAGTTCGGGTGCTAAGGGTAGAACGAAAAGGTATATCTACTGGTTTTGCCTACATTACAATATATACAGTACCTACATTGGTGCTAAATCTCTTGGCAATACGTCAAACTGTTCTCCAGATAATGAGTGCGCAAGCCTATGTGGACATACCCACAAAGACATGAACTTTTCAGAATTGTAACATTTACATCTAATATTAACAATTATTTTAATTCCTTTAAAGGATATGTTTCCTACTTTGTAGCTGATCTAGGCCACTGCCTTTGATTTTAACTTCAGTATTCTTTTTTTTTGAAATTATCTATATTTGTAAACCATATGCAGTAGAGCATATGCTCTTGCTTCCCAGTCCTATTCACCATCATCTCATTCTGTTGCCTTGGTTATAAGTAGGAAGTATGTAAACATTTATGTATCTAATCTGTATTTTCTTTTTTTTTAAGGAGATTCTGATCCCCTTTTATGATTTATTCTGCCTGTCCTCATGGGCCACTGGCCTGTGGCGAGAATCTTATCAAACAGAATAAGGGGGAGAGTAGATACAGTACAAGGTTGATGGTACTAATAAAAATTCCAACGCATCTCTCATTAGATACAAATGCATACGATGCTCCCTCGACAGTTTTCAGTCGTAACAAATTAAATTTAGATTCAGGTGTTTTGTGATTTAAGTTGCACCAAGAATGTGGTTCGTTCAATAATGCTAGTAATCAGGCTCTCGGAGAAAAACCAATACTCACCATACAAAAATCCAAACAAACGTTGTGACAAAATTTTTATTTATTTATAAGTGATTAATTTTTACTGTTTCACAGTCAGTAAAAAGAATGAAGTTTTGTTAAAACATCCAAAATTTTGAATTATTTTGGGCACTTTTATAAGATTTAAAATATTCTACAGTTGGCACTAGGTAACTTTACTTGCTTATAAGTAAAATTTTAATAATGATGAAAATAGCGTTATATACTGTACAAAATTAATAATAGAATTAAGAAATGAGAATTATAATCTGAGTCAGTAATTGTTTATATCTTACCTTCTGTTGTGTGTTCTACAATATTCTATGACAGTTTCAATAGTACAATATTATTAATTTCTTATGTTTCTTAGCGAAGCTAATTACTTTGCCTTGTAATATTTGCCGCTAGAATATGCACTTTCGGAAGTTCCATTTTACTAAATATATTATAAATTATTAATGTATGATACAACACATGAAAACCGTAGGTAAAAAAAAGTAAAATGATATTGTGCAGTAAAGTTACACACGTATTATATTACACGACCAACTTAAAGCAGGACCAAAATTATGTTTATTTTTATAATAAGAATTTATAATAATTATCTGTTACTCAAAGCATTAAAAGGTGAAACATGTAAAGTAAGTCAAACTGCATTATCAGCAGCAGATTAGTGAAGGTATAAAAGCTGCTGACGAGTTTTGCTGATTAAAGGATAGTATGGAACTGCAACATGTTGTATTGACACTTCATTTGCGTGTACCCGTTATGTTGTTATAGTTTAAACTACTCAGAAACGATTAAGTACAATGAACTCAACCTTGAGAGACGTTTTATCTGGTTACGTATTAAATAAACTTTACTATTTGATAATCATCATACTGTTTAGTTTTCAAGTTAACTTAGCTTACTTATGTTTATTTGTAAGGTATGTTTTCTGATTACAGGTTTAATAACATTCTCACAACATTTTTGCAGATCTGATATGTGGTGTAATAACCATAAGAGTGAAAATATTTTCATTGTATTGTTCTTACGTGTTTTGAAAAATAGCATTTACACATATAACAGTCCCACCATGTTTATAAAAAGAATGCAAACTATTGGGATAATGTAAAAGCATGTAAGAGTAAAATGCTTTTCAATAACTGTGTTTAAACATTACTACTCTTTAGGGTCATTGTAATATTAATTACAAGCCTGCCGTCCTGGTGGTTGCCGGAGTCATCCCTGCAAAGCTCTTGGCAGGGGAGAGGAAGGCGATTTATCAGAGACAAGGCGAGATCGGCAAGGACGCAGCAAGATCTGAAGAACGTTGCCCGAACCTTCCAGCAGTGGCAACACAGGACGATGGATGCGCGAATGAGTCGAGCAGGTTCAACCATGGGTCGAAAGGCGGCATGGCGAGGTGGACTACTACCTCACGCAGTTCCTGACAGGTCACGGCTATTTCAAGTCGTACCTGAACCGGATGGGCAAGACCGGTTCACCGGATTGCATCTACTGCCCGGGCGTTCCCGACGACGCGGAATACACCTTCTTCCGCTGTCCGCGTTGGGAAAGGCCCCTCCAGGTTTAACTATTTCTTTAGGCCATAAAATTTTTCGATGATTAATCATACAACTTTGGTACGTTTTTACACGTCACTTGGATATTAGAGTACAATACACAAACGAACTTACTCCACTATTTTCCACTTAAAGTGTGCCGTGAGGTAATAGTAGCATTGCCAAATATATATGTTCAACATATACCTCCTCGGATGTTCTTACTTACTGTACCCCTCAAACAAGTCTTGTATAAACAGTTGGAATGGGGGGGGGGGAAATAACGGAGCAATTATTATACTAAATCTGTTACTAAAACTGCATTTACGTTTATCATTAAATAATTACGAAAATAGTTTTGTTTAGGTATTCACCAATAAATATTTTATACGATGAATGCTTTGGAGAACTACAAAAAACCACGTAAATTTGTCTTAGAATATTACTTAATGCATTGAGCAACCTTATTAATATCTCAACCAAAATCATAAATTTAAGTCAGTAGATCATATACTTCTACATTTTTATTTAACAATCACCAATGATCAAATATGCATATGTTTTGAATTCAAACTAATTGGACCTTTTAGCGTGAATCGACAATTTTCCGGATCCAATTCTGACAAGGTAAACGAGCATTTTCTCTGCGTAAGTTTTATGCCTCATATTTATTTCTCAAAATTTAGAGTGTGTTAAGTTTTGGCAAGTAAATAAATTGCACATACACGGTATAAGTTTTGAAAATCATGTTGCGTTATTACACGTATCATAAAATATTTTTTTTTGCGGAAAGCGTTGCCAACCCAATGGTATCACAATTTTCTGCACAATTATAATTATAAAAGATATAATATTATAATCGTATTTCATACGTTAGACCTATAGGTAGATTTAATAAGCTTCCAAAATAATAAAACATCCAGTATATTTACAGGCATCCTTTCACATGAAAAACATAGAGGTTTCTTAGTTATAAACTTATTTATCAAGCTTTAGACTGTAAACGACCAATTTTATCTTTCGTATCTTTGTCACATATTACTATTATCCCAATTCTAGAATTTTTTTTATTTCTTTACACTCCAAAATGTCTCATTCGTGATATGCTTCAAAGTATTAGACGAAATAATACACACATGAAAGTATATAACATTTTAATTATATTACTTATATAATTGAATTTAAGCCATGAACGTAGCTGATTAAAAATCAGTATTAATATGACCAAAGAAAATGAAAAATCCTAAACAGTTTTATTGTTGAGTGTTTATTTTTCCTGTTTTACAATACCAGTTTGTTACATAACCCGACTGTTAAATAACCTGTTTTTACTTGCAAAACATACACTATCAAGTTTATAGTACCATATAGTTCATTTTACACTGAGGCAGCTTTAAACCTTTTCAAGGTTGTGTTCATTGAACTTATTTATGAATATATAAATTGATCGCTATCAAATTTAAAATATGAACACGCTATTGAATTTCAAATGAATTTGAAAAATAAATATGAGTTCAGTGTAAACAATCTGTTATGAGGGATTAACTTGATAATTTATTTTGAAGTTAGCTAATATCTTAAAAAAAAATGGTTGTTAGATTGAAAATTTATTTGAATCTATATCTAGGATAGTTATTTTTTCGTCGGAATGCAACTTAAATGTGCGAGTATACAGGGTGCAGCAAAACTCTCTTCACAAACTTCAGGATATTATTTCTAAGGTAACATTAACTAAAAGGTTAAATGCAATCAATGGTCTATTTCCTATGGACAACTGAAAACAACATATCACTTATTAAAAAATAAAGCAACTTGTGGTTGTGGAGTGCATCCAGGGGTACTGCTGATAACTTAATTTACTTTTAGAAAACACGTTTATGTGCATTTTTAACAACTGAAACAAAAACATTTTACATTTTGCATTATTTTTTAGTAGTGTTTCTCGGGATTAACTACAACTTTTGTAATCGCAATGGGCTCTGGCTCTTTATCAGTATACATAACGAGCAGTGCGGAAAAGGAATTTTACTCTCAAGCTATGTGATTCACGTCGAAACACTATTTCCACAAGTGAATTCTTGAAATATTCGGCGATACGATGGAAAGTTGTATTTAGTTAACAAATGGCAATAACCGAATGCAGTTGTTGATTTTATAAATCAATAACTCTGTATTCATTCCGTTATCTTTTATCCACAATGGAGTCTAAATTACCTGAAACTTAGACGTCAACCGGAACGCTAACAGTGGAATGTTTCCTGACATCCCTGAATTAAGTTATGGTCATGCTAGAAAATTAAATAAATGTAAAACATTTTGATCTTCTTGTTTCCATGTCATACTTCAAAGTCTTGAAGAGGATACTCACTTGGAGTTCTAACGTAAACATGAAAAAACCATGAAGGTAACTTATGACTATAAAAATGTTATCTGCACAACCTATTCTGTCCTGTTGCTTCAAGGTGGATTACAATTGGTCCCCAAGACAGTCAGAGATGTCATTCCAAGGCGAAACACGAACATTTAAATTCGAACCGAGGATTAATGAGTTAGGTAGTATTAATTTTACTAACCCAATCCTTTATTATATGTCAGGTTTTTCAATAACAATATATATATATATATATATAAAGTTACTAGCCTAAACCCGCGGCTCCGCTCGCGTGGCAGTAGAGAGGGCTACATCAATCAAGCATCGAAAAGAAATACTAATTTTATTATACGTTTTTCCAATTAATTTATTGCTCTACTAATACATCGTAGCATATCATAAAATCTATTATAAAAGTTTTTTGTTTATTTTAATGCGTTTTGGTAAACAACGTTATTAGTTGTATTATTTGGAGCATAAATATAAAGGTTCTTCGGGTTTCCGACTCTTGAGCAAGCGACGTATAATTGACCGTGCGAGAAACATGAGGGTTCCAGATGGATTCCTGCGACGTTAAGTGATTGTCCTTGTGCCTTATTAATCGTCATTGCGAACGCAAGTCGAACGGGGAACTGAAGTCTCTTAAATTCAAATGGCAAGTCGGATGGAATTAAGGGGATGCGAGGGATGAAGACATCTTCCCCGGCAGATGTTCCCGACAAAATCGTTGCTTCAATGATATTTGGATGTAAATTTTTGACGGTTAGTCGAGTGCCGTTGCACAATTTTGGTGGTCGTAAGTTTCTCAACATCATTATCGGTGATCCTACTTTCAAGAGTAATTGATGTGACGGCATTCCTGATGGTTCAAGTGAGTTTAAAAACTCCACAGGGTAGTGTACAGCTTGTTCTGGATCAATGACGGTGTCGATGGACTTGTACGTCGTCACAGCTCCCGGTAGCTTGTCTTGAATAGATATGTTTAGATTAGTTACTTGATCGTTTCGTGGTGCTAGAATCGCTCTTTCTCTAAGCCATCCGTGATTTTTGTAATTAGTGGCAATGTCTTGTAAAACACTGTTAACAAACATCATTGATTGATTCAGCCAAATTGCAGAAGTCCTCTGGAAATGTTATGGAGTAATTGCCTGGCGAATTCATGAAGGTTCCATTTCCAATTTGCAAAAGCCGTTCCGAAAATTCTTGTGAGGCCGCATCACTTTGCAGGCGAACACGCATGTTTGTTGTGAGCGTCAATATCTGAACTCGCCTCCATAAATATGATAACTTGAGACACGCATTAAGTTCATCTGCTGGAGTTCCTCTTGGAATAACAGGAAGAGTTTAACGAAAGTCTCCAGCTAGTAGCAAGAGTGCTCCTCCCATTGTTGCTTCTTGACCCTCAGATCTTGCAGAGTCCTATCCAAAGCCTCAAGAGCTTTTTTGTTTTGCCATCGTGCATTCGTCCCAAATGATAACCTTGCATGTTTTTAGAACAGTGGCTTGTCCAGAATTTTTCTTGATGTTGCAAATTGGCGTATCAGTTGCACAAAAATCCAACGGTAATTTTAGCGCTGAATGCGCAGTTCTTCCTCCTGCCAAAAGAGTTGCGGCTATTCCAGAGGACGCAACAGCAAGTGCGATATCGCCATTCTTTCGCACTTGTGCAAGTATGAGGTTAATGAGGAACGTTTTTCCTGTTCCCCCTGGAGCATCGAGAAAGAATATACCTCCCTTTTGAGTTGAAATTCGATCCATAATTATGTTATATGACGTTTCTTTGCTGTCCTACCAAAAGAGGTACGTTAGTCTCTACAAATCTATGTAGTTCATCTCGATTGTAGTTGGTCTCGCGTACAACATCAGTATCCACTATGTCAATGTCGTCTCTTGGTGGTGAAAGGAGTCCTAATTCCTGAAGAGGTTTGTTGACGATGGACAGACATGTATCTTCGATATTTATTAACGCTTTGTTGTAAAGAATATCTGACATTTGCAAATCGAAGTTGTTCGCAGTTCTACGCAGTTGCAATAAATAATCTTCGCTAAGAGAATCGCGATGTTTTTCCCACAAAGCCATTGGATCGGATGGAGCACAGGTTGTTAAAATAATTGAGAATAGAAGACGCATCTGACAGGGCATAGATATTGCAGCTGCTTCGGACAATGCCGTATCCCAATGTTGATCATCTTCTAGAAGTCCCAATTTCTGGCACCTTGTCGATATGTGGAACAAACCTCACCTTCAACAGTGCGTATATGTTCGAAAGATGTCGGCCCTTTTACAACATGCAAAAGCATTCGCAAGTAAAAACATTCGGCGTTGTTAGGATGTACTGTGTATACTCGGCCTAGAGCATCACTTCTTCTTATCGTTGTTCCAGGTACTTTAACACCTTGTTTCCTTTGATAAAATTGTTTTTTCGATATGTTCCACGTATAGTATTGTGGAACTTCTGGATATAACAGTGTCTTTGCGAACGGGTCTTCGGTGCATAATTTGAAGAAGGCAGTCAAGGTAGTATGTGGCGGATCGGCTGCCAATTGAGCCGCATTCTGGGGTGTAAACGTAATTCTTTGGCCGTTTTCCAGATCCACTGCGAGGTGGACAACTGTGGGATGGCGATCGTGTATTGGAAAACTCAGAATTCTCCAAACTGCCTCATTACTTGAAATGTATCGTCCCATCTGATATAAACTTATTTCATCATTGTCGTTACTGACTCCAAACATTGCCATATCGCTGCCTTTGTTTATATATTTGCATATGTATTTGATCGATTTGACAGAGTTGCAGTATTCTACGTTTATATGTGCCTGGAAGGTTTTTGAAAGCAAGGGAGTGTATGGTACCACCCAACGGTTGTCAATTTGCACTTCTCTTTGTTTGATCTTGCCTACTGCTACATGTCCTCCGTCTTCTGGTTTTCTTCTTTTATACTGTGGATAGCCATCTTGTCCAGTTTGAGTTACGAGCAAAAAAGAGCGTGGATATCTTTTCGTGCACTGTCGATCTTTCATGCAGGAGGATGTAGGATTTAAATTTCCGCAAGGACCGTGAATCATGCTTGAAGTGATTATGTTAAATAAAAGAGGATCTTCTTCTTTGTCTGGTATTTCGGCTGATATAATCTTGTCTATGTGGTCCGGATGAATTTTTTCTTTCAACCAAATGAGAATGTGTGCATGTGGTAAACCTCTTTTTTGCCATTCAATAGTATACATGAAGCATCTAACTTCCCCGTATATTCTCAATTTGACTATTGCATCCATCAGTTTTGTTAGTTTTTGTTTAAAAACTCTTGCTGTCAGATCATGTCTGTCTCCCGCAGTCTGTCCAGGAAGCAGAAGGGACTCAATTTCAACCCATTTTGGATTGCACGTGAAAGTTATAAATAAATCCGGGCGACCGTAACTTCTGACATACGTCATAGCATCTTGTGTATATTCATGCATATGTCTAGGACTGCCGGTAAATGACGAAGGTAAAATGACGATTTTTCCAATATCTTTCTGCATTTGCATCTCTCGATATTGCGTCCCTAAGGTGAATATATTCTTCTGCACGTAGTCTTTTCTGATTCCATCGCAGAAATGATAAACGTTCACTTTCAATTTTTGCATACATGTCCACCAAGAATTGTTGAAACAGTCGTCCGCAACGTAACAGATGATTATGCCCCTCTCTCACCATTATACGATAAGCGTAGTAATTCATTGCTGAAACCTTTTTATTTGTAGCGGCATGTGTCACTGCATCAATCTGATAAATGTTGAAATTGTATCCATCTTCGCCTTCCCAAAAAAGTAACGGGTATTGTATGTGTCACTACTTTGGTTGCCCCAAAAGATGTCATCTGAAAGCAAGAGTTGTACTTTCGTATATCCTGTAGAAAACGTTTAGAGTCGGGAGTTGTTCCGGATGTTAAAGACAAAAGTGGCTCAGGAGGTTCTTGAAGTGGTAGCAGATACACCTTCCCGTTGCTGCAACACATTCCTAGTGCCTCGTTTGGAAATTTCCGTGCATGGCAATGTGGGCAAGTTACATTCATGTGACCGATATTCATTTTTGGGTGTTGATTGTAGTCTGCTGAAGGATCGTAATTAAAAGCTTGTTTATACATGTCATGTTGAAGTCGTGCATCGCCTGATCTGTTTGCAACCGCTCGATTACTTTGCATTCTCAATCTATCATTCAAATTTGATGTTTCTCTTTCTTCTTGCGACAGCATCATTCTTGATGCTGATGTTCGTATTCGATTCAATTCGTTTACCTTTGCGCGCTGGTCGTTGCTTTGATTATTACGAATTCGTTTTGTTGCTATCGCACGTGCGCTGTGACGGCTTAAAGCACTTTTTTTTCTTGGCGGCATTATGTTATTTTCCAATAAAATTCGTCAAAAAACTGCTCAAAGGAATTCTGTAAAAAAAAATGTTGAGAAAAACATTCTTCAAAGAATATTTTACATGAGAAAACAAAAATACTTGCCTATTTTTTTTAAACCTTTTACTGATGGAAAATAACACTGTTCTTGGAAATTGTAAAAAAGATATCAAATCACGTTTATCAAAAATTTTACATTTGTGACACGTTGTAAATGTCAAAAAATGTTTGTTTATATAGAAACGTCAAAAATATTTATGTTTACTTAGTTACTGTCAAAAATAACAACAATTTTTTGTCGCATTATATATGTTTACAAAGAACAGCTGATTAAAAATTTGAAAAGACTCTTTCACTTAATAACATATGTTTGCTGCAATGCATTTCTTACGGGTATTTCTGTAACCAGTGGGGCGGAATCCTGAATCGGGAAAGGGATAAAAAGTATCCTATAACCTTCTACAGATCAAGACGAACAAATTAAAAAAAAATTAGGCGAATCCGTCCAGCCGTTTGTGAGTGATGCTGTTACACACGAACAGTTTCATTTTTATATATATAGATAGAAAACCCGACAAATACAGGTAATAAAGCAGTGGTTTGCTACCTAACTCAGTAATCCTACGTCGAATTAAAATTTTTCTGTTTCGATTTGTAATGACATCTCTAACTAACTATATTGGGGGCTCTTTTGGATATACGAGTATATGACCTGCAAAATGATTTCTTTATCGTATACTAATTCCCAACACCTACAAATCTTAAATCGTGCCTCGCTCACAACGTAGAAGTACTTCACATCACAAAAGTCTTCACTGAGATTGCATGCAATACTTAAAATACTAAATTAAATGTTCCTAATCTTTATAACAAATAAGAGTATTACCTATTGCATGATTAAAATTTTCGTTTATTCCATAAAAGACCAATAACACACCAATAATTCATTCTATAAATATTTCTCAAAATTAAAAGTAATTAATTTTAAACATTAAAATAGTTTGATGTGTGAGTGGCAAAACTTTTAGCAATATTGAGTGATTGTGAACCAGGTATAAAGCAGCTTTCCTGTGAAATTACATAATTGAAAGTGTTATTAATTCCGATATAACTGAAACGCGTGACCCACCTGGATATTTTAACCCTAATAAAGACAGATTTTATTAAAGTATATGGACAAATTAGTTCAATATTTTATGTTTATTATAAAATTCATAGCTTCATGTGGTGAATGCGAACCCTAAGGTCACTTAGAGAACATGGTTAAACCATAAGTAAACTCAGTTATCTTGTGTGTCAGATTGTGTAGCAAAACCGTTTCACGTGGTGAGCTTACCTTGACTAGGTTTTACAATCGTGTGATCACTATTTAAGCTGAACCAACTGCGTTAGACTTCGCTGACAAAGTTACACCGGCACACCCCTCATCTCTAGCAACATGAACCCTTTGTTGAAGTTCGCAGTTTTACTGATCGTCGTGATGCTACTTGTCAGCCAGGTATGCTTTAACAATTTTAATAAACTATATTACTTTATGAGCTAAGGTACTAAAGTTGTACGTGTTGTAGTTGTAGATTGGTAAGGTTAATCTCTCTGCCGCTCTCTAGGCCGTCTTTCTACTTGATGACTGATGTTTCGAAAACGTTTTTAAACAATGAGTATGAAAATTAGCTCGTATATGAAATTCACGGAGCAATATTTAAAAAAATCACAATATTTCTTCTTTGACTTTGAATACTTGATGAAACTTTATTTCTGCATAGAAAAGAATAAGTATTATGAAGATGCATGTCCATACTTGAGACTCGATTGAGCATTAAAGCCTAACAAACATACCTTCTTCTGTCTTCAAGATATGTCAAAAATAAAATTATATATGGTTTTGAAATTTTACATACAATGTCAGCGAGCCATGCTGCGTGACACGTCATGTGGCGTACTCTTTTCCTTGTGTTAAGTAAAATTCATACTGATATAAAGTCGATATGGATTAATATACAACTATACCAAAATATACATTGGGATATTTTATCAACTACACATATTTTATAATAAAATTTAATATTATGTTAATTTTAACCTGACAAGGTTTTTTGCTTCTTCAGCAGTTTCGGTTAGTCGGTAAAACTAGCGTATAGAAAATATATAATTTAGTACTTGTGCATGTCCTTCCATGAGATATGTATGCATAGCCTAATTATTCACATAATTTCATCTTTAAACTGTAAATTTTGCATAGTATTTTTTTTTCCAACATAGAAAAAATGAGTTTCATAATGATGCATGGCCACATCCATAGCATTGAAGCCTATTACTCAGTAGACTGGCAAAACCTCTTTTGTATCTGCATTATTGTGGGGCTGGGGTGTAAAAACTGTTCCTTGGTGATTATCTGTCTGTCCACGGGATATTTTTAGAATGAAATGAACGGCTTGAAATGTTGATCACAACCTTTATCAATCCTTTACGCGACATATGGCGTATGGCGTACTCCAAACTGGTTGTAATAGAATGCTACTGGAAAAATAAAGGAAACTGAAAAAGAAATTTTATCTGTTTTTAAAAGGCCGAGAAAACGTGTATAGTATGTGTCTTGTGCCTGAGAAAAATGTACAATTTGATAAGTTTTATTTTTAAAAATTTAGGCTTAGATTATAAGGAGATAAATTCATGAAAGCTGTCCTGTAACATACGAATACTTACCCAAATAAAAAGGTTCAGTTTTTACAAACTGCATTTGAAAATAAAATTACCCATAAATTATATTCATTGCTGTGCAACATCTAAATTCTTACATTTCACTGTGTTGCTGCCATTTAGATATTAAAATGATAATTATGATGTATATCAAAATTTTTTTATTATTAAATATATTCAAATTATGAAGAACACTACGTATTTTAACATTAGAAGACATCAAGAATGAATTCTCATACCTACAGATTTGGACACAACATCCACTTTAGAAATCATAAAAGTAGTATAAACTGTTAAAAATCTTTGATTTTGTTTCAATTCCGTTCATTTCACTATTCTATGATAATTCTCTGACAATATATTTTAGACGCATTATACAAAACAAATTGTACCAAAGATAAGCTTATGATCATTGCTAATCAGACACTATAAAACGTCGAGACATTAAATATGGTACACAAGCTTATCTTACGTACCCTACAGACATAATAAACAGGATTTTTGTTTATGAGTTCAGGATCCATAACATTGCCCTCTAAATTTAGTAACAATAAATTGGTAATCTGATTGGTAATTGGTTGATTCTGATATTCCATAGTTGAATACCGCGATATATAGCGGTATTAAGGTATCAACTACTCTCAGTTCTAAGTTCTTTTCGCTCCACAGGAATGCAATACAAATATGTGTAAAGTTATGTACAGTTGTAAAGTAGTTCTTTAAAAGATAATAAATAAATTTAATAAAAATGCTTAATGAACATTTGAAAAGTAACGATATTTTATTACGTTAAGTATCCGTTTATGTAATATTATGAATTAAAAACACCATGTAGAAGAAGAGTCATTATGAGAAACCCGTTTTCCAGGCAGATGCCATATTATCAGACGCATATTATTCAGCTGTTTTCGGTCACAGTCCTTTTTTGTAAAAATGTAATACATCTCTTATCATATGAGAAAAATGAAATTTATTTGATTATAAATTTATATAATACATACTTTACATACTTAATTATAACTCCTATTATTTCTTAAAGTTTCTGAGTTGTTATACTAATCAAATACACATAGCTTGAAGTATTACTAAGTGAGTATAATTTAAAAGGTAGAAAAATTCGCTCTCAAATAGTAAATTTAGTTATAAATAGTTAGTATAACTTCGTGTTATCGAATGTATAATGAATTTCTGTACAATATCAAGACCAGTAAAATGCCCGTAATAAGGAAGTTAAATATTCATATTTGTAATTAAAAAGTTTAATTCCGTCAAATACACAGATTTTATTATCAGATATATGTTATTGTGACAAATCCTTCTGTTTTTTTAGAATTCAAAATAGAGGACTGTATCGGTGTTGTTGCTAAATGTACATGGGAATTGTGGTACAAAAAGTTATATATTATCTATAACTCAGAGAATAAATGGGTTACATTTTACATGGTAAAATAGTGATAACTTTATTTTAGAATTTAACATATAACTTTAGATAAATATAAAACACTTCGGCACTGAATTCAGAATGAAAATTCAAGAATACATATTTCGGTATAGGCCCATGATACTGATTTACATATTTTTCGGTATCGGCTTATCCCTAATTAATTGTAGCCTAATAGTGGATAGTAGAATACATATTAATGTTGAAACCTATGCAAGATTAAATAGGTCTACGGTCATAAACTAAAACAAATTTATGACAGTAGAAAATATTAATTGCGACGGGATTATTATTCCCATCTTGTAAGTCTAATTGTAGGCAACGCTGGTCGCCTTTTATCGTGCACTTTTTAGTATTTAGCGAAGCCTTTCTTCCCAGTTTCTGAAGTATAAACGACTTTAAATGAGGTTATATAGAGGGTTGAAATTGGATGTGAAATTTTATGTAAAACTCTACTACCGCTCCAACGGTGAAAATTAAGGCTTTTTAGAGTCTTATTTGAATTATATATGCATGTGATGGGAAGTATAAATTTAGTGGGAATGAGAATAAGAGAAAGAGAATGAGAATAATGAGAATAATGATTTATTCCTTCAAAAAATTACAAAAAACAGTACAAAAATAAAATCTTAGGAATAGCCTAATCACATGTCCAGTAGCGTGATTAGGATTAACAAAATAAAATAAACTTAATATTACTTTTAGAGTTCAGTTTGCATTAAATTACATGCTGGCCACTCTCCGAGGTGCCTGAAACTACAAATGAACTAAAAATAAGAATACAAAAAATATAACCAATATAAAAATAACTACTAATTACTTATCCATATAATGTCAGAATAAAAATTATCTAATATTAACAGTAAAAACAACATAACAATTAGTATCCTCTTTATACAATTCGAATTAAAAGTAAACAAAACAAATTAAAAACATAGCAGCAAACATAGTACATTAAAAACAAATCAACATTATAAACATATAAATAACTTCTGTCAAAGAAAAAATCAATGCGCTATTTAGGCACATTCACTATTACAAAAATGCATGTACATGCATTCAATAACACACAGTACATTATACATTATATGCAATAACCATCTATATACAATTTGGTACATGAAACCAAATTAATTTTTATATAAAATAAACAGTAACTTTTAACCTTAGCTAATGACTCTATTAAAAAATCTAACATCATCTATCTCAATTAGCCAGTCAAATACACTATTACTGAAAAGGTTTAATTTATCTATTGATCTAATATTAATAGGTAATTTATTAAAGAATTTTGGACCTACGTACTGAAAGCATAGTCTAAATATTTCCTTTTTTACTTTTGGTACTTTAAAAATTCTTTTATTTACGTTTCTTGTTCCATATACAAGGAAAGTTGTACCTTCATTGCCACTTCTTCTATAAAACAGTTTCAGCACTTTGTACACATATAAATGTTGAATGGGTAGAGTTCTAATATGTTGGAATAGGGGGAACGAGCTATCTCTGAGTTTTTTTCCTAGCATTATACGCACTATATGATTTTGTGATACTCTAAGATTATCTATTAGACTTCTGTACGCACCTACCCAACAGATTATTCCGTACTGAAGTCTTGACTGGACTAAAGAATAGTAGATGTTTCGCAATAAGAATTTATCACAGAATTGTTTTAAAAAGTAGAATGTTCTTACTGTAGATCGTATTTTGCTGTTCAGCTCCTGAATATGTTTTCCCCAATTCAATTTTTTCATCAATAGTGATTCCTAAATACTTAAAATGACTAACCTGTTCTATAGCTTGGCAGGTACACAGACTAGTTTGCGTACAATCCTGTAGGTGATATGTAAGCGGAATTTCAAAAAGAAAGTCTATAAAGCCGAAATTTATATATTTTATTAATATATATTGTTATTTTGTTTATATATTTTGTTGTGAATATTCAGTTAAGCTTTGTTTCACCTTAATTTTAGTGGATCGTCTCAAATCTGACACTGGTACAGGCAACTTAGATAGCTCTATGAGGTGAGGTGAACTTAGATGAGTTACATTCGTAGGTATTTTGTTTAGTAGGGACAGTAAAACACCGACTAAAACATCTGTGGCACCGTAAGTGAGTCTAAACAGCCGGAAGTAGACACCTATTAACTGAACTAGGCTTTTCAGTCCTAAGCATGCATCCATTCTTTCTTCGTCGAGACAGCAGGACAAGCTCTGCTGAAAATATCTTAAACCAGAAGCACGTGGCAAGGGCTAGAATTAAACGCTCTTTGACTGAAGTTCATTTCCGTGACTATGTCTTAGTATTTTATTGTTTAATGTATCAATGCAGACTCAGCTATGACGACGGAAATATAATTAATTTGAACGCAGAATTGCTCCTCCACGTACAAAACATGATTTAGGAGTCAGGTTAAGCTCTGTCCCTCTAAACCATGTTTCCTAAAATTTAATGTAACTGATATATACCTATAAAATACGAAAAATAGGACTCAATAATATTACATCATATGAGGTTTTACTAATTAATAGCAGGGTTTTAGATTTTGAAAACTGCGTGTGAGGCCGTTCTATAATAAATATGTCTTGAATACAAACTCTTGTGTAAAGAAAGTAGTTTTTAAAAATTCAAATAACAATTTTAGGTAAAAAGACTTGCGTAATATTGCATTGTTTTAATAGTTAATAAAATATAAATTGCCAACTAACTATATCAATAAACTTCTTCATAAATTCATTTTACCAGCTTCTTCTTATTGGAAACTAAATGCTTAATATATGATCAAACACTCCAATAAATGAAAAACTTTTATTTTGTGAGGCCTTTCGTGCTCAAAGGACACATCGTCAGACCCACATAACTGAAATGTATGTGGGTCTGACGATGTGTTCTTTGAGCACGAAAGGCCTCACAAAATAAAAGTTTTTCATTTATTGGAGTGTTTGATCGTATATTAAGCACCTTCATAAATGTATAGAGCATAAGTTTTAAATGTGGTAAAAAACAAATCAGTAAACCATAGTATTAAAATCGTATGCATTAAAATCAAGAATTGGAACCAGAATTCCAAGAACCAATACAGTTCTCCATTCTATCGAATTATTTATTTACTTTCGTTAAATAACAACACAAACTATAAATAACATATTTTGAAAAAATATTATTTGTAAAATATACACGTTGGAATACATTATACATTCCATACGTAGTAAACTCACTTAAAATTATAAAATATGATTTCTTCCAAGTTTTTTATGTTGCAATATCCTATTGAGGCTCGTTTTACAATGTGGAAAAAAATTAAGGCCAATGAATAAAAAAATTTGAATTCATTGAAATTATGACTGTTTCTCCCATGGAAATTTGCACGTTATACAGGTAGTTCTTCAAGTAGTCTAAGAATTTTAGCTCCTGGTACAAAAATTGCATACGGGACAAATAATCATGTTATATAAAATGAGGATATAATAGACGATTTAATAGTGATGATGGAAGATAATAATTATTGTAATGTTACTTACTTTAACATATTTTGGCGTGTTCCCCAAAAAATACAAATTTTATGAAGATATAATTGTGTTCTGAGTATCTGAAAAAACAAAGTTTTATTTGTTTTTCAAACTGTTGGTTATATATTTCATTGTAGTTCACAGACAAACAAATCTACAAAATCTGTTTATAAAATAGACCAGAATCCATTAGTATTGTACTATCAAGAAATCAAGTCATAGATTGCCTAATTTGAACTTGTATGGGCGAAGCGGCGACGGTACACTAGAATTTATACAATAGTACTTATTTACTTCATATAAATTGTCAGATTTCTAATAGTTGCACCTCAATACAATATATTTCTACATGACCTCAAACTCATCCATTGCAAGTCCTCCCTTATTATATACACATCAAAGGGTAATAAATTATCAATTAACATTTATGTTACACCATGTAAACAACAATGCATCTTAAAAAGAATAAAAATGTAAGTTTTTATTTATTATTTAATAAAAATGTTCTACAGGGTAAATGTCGGAGTCTTCCAGCCCCCCAAGATAGTGCACCTGTCATCGGTGGTGGTGATCTTACAGGAGGTGTCCTTGGCGGTGATCTTCTAGAAGGCGTCCTTGGTGGTGATCTTCTAGAAGGCATCCTTGGAGACGAAGGTCTTCTAGGAGGCGTCCTTGGTGGTGATCTTCTAGGAGGTGTCCTTGGTGGTGATCTTCTAGGAGGCGTCCTTGGTGGTGATCTTCTAGAAGGCGTCCTTGGTGGTGATCTTATAGGAGGTGATCTTTCATTTATAATTGTTGCGTTGTCTATACAATACATTTGCAACACATATCAAGAAATTTTAAATCTAAATAGGTTTTAAAAGTTGTCTTCATAGCTTATTATCGAATATTTCTGTCTGTTAAAAGAATTTAGTATCAATACGAACACTGAATGTTTTTAATATAGCATATGTTATTTAAAAAACCTATTTCATGAATTTTAATGACCACATTGTTTTGTTATGTGTTAATGATCACAGTTTTGACTCCAGTATTTTTATTTATCTACAGGCTAAAACAATATATAAAAAACCAAATAGTACATTAGAAGCGTACTATGACGGATAATATAATAAGTTTGTATAGCAGAAAATATTTGTTTAATTTCTGATTGCTACTGCTTAAAAATTTATTTTTTTCAGACTTTTCCAATATATTTGGGAAATATGTATACAATATAAGTTGTTTTTAATATTTTAATTGTATTATTGAAATGTTTTCAAATATATAATTTGTTCCAATAACATAAGTAAAAACATAATTTTTTTATAATGTAAGGAATTTAACTATTACTGTCGAATTCATTATGAGAAATAAACATTTAAATTTAGAAAAATGTTTTTATGTCATTTAATTTTTACTCCTTAACAATATCTTATAATTTCATCGTACAAACAATGTTTTCCTATTATTTTGCATGATGTTTAAAATAATGTAAAGCCATGCATTTACGTGTTTAAATACTTGTTACAATTGTAAAACATTATCAAGCGGATGCCAAAAGACGTTTCAAAGGTACTCCAAAAATAGTTACCTCCGCTTCTGCTATTTAAACATAATTTTACCTAAATTATGAATTATACAGATGTTCTCAATCAATTTCATATTATTTGTATATTTTGGTAATTATTATTGAAAAAAACACACACACTCACATTGGACATTTGCTTGGTTAAGTGTTAACTATCAAAACAATAAGTTAACTTTTATAATGTAGAATTTGTGTGTGTGTGTGTGTGTGTTTTGTTCCTCTTCTTTGCCTCCCAGTAATTATTAGCATAAAATCATCAACCTATACGCCAAAAAAGCCAACTTAAGAGAATAGAACAATATAAGGTCGAAACTTGAATTCTACAGGTATTTACATTCTCCTACGTGACAGAAGCTGGATGAAGTCCAGGTATCCATCCCTACAAATTGCCAATCAATAACAACGGATCTAAATTTGATAAAAATAAGTTTGAATAACGTATTGGGATGCGTTTCGGTGACAGACATTGTTTGTGATTACCAATACATCGGAAATACTTGGTGGTGTACATCTCTTACCTTCGTGGGTAATGGACATTTTGAAATAGATTTCTTACTGATGTGGATTTTGAGTGGGGTCAGAATACCACTGGAATAATGTAACTGTGAAACGGAATCCCAGATATAGCGTTAATTAGTTGAATATTACCCTGTGCGTATATTTGTAGTGGGATTAACCCGATTTTTATGTTACAGAATGAAGAATTGTTACAATTATTTATAAGGCTATTTTTATATTTATAAACGTATACACGGTACGCGGTATTCTTTAGTTTCTGATTTATTTATATCCTGTTCTGTTTTGGCTTATTAATAACTTATAAGTTTTTTTTTAAATACTGTATTCATTTTATTTTATTTATTCCCAGTAAATGATAATAACGTTTAATGTGATGTTCCGATGACTACAGTCTTTTCATAATCATTTATAAGGCAAGGATTAAGAATTATTATAAATAAAACTATCTTTTTATATATTTTCTTTAGGGCAACTTCTTTGAAATAGAGTTTAATTTTAAATAAATATGAACCGAATTTTGAAACTAAATTAACTATTAGAAATAGTCACATTGGCCGAGATAAAGGGAGCTTATCTTGCACAAATTTCCATCCTCACCCTCGGCACCCCAAGCTATCTTTTTTAACGGCTACTTCTTTGGGAGACTTCTACCGGTACGTGGGCCCCCCGCGTAGACACTCGGCTCTCGGACCGTGTGAACGGTTTTGGAAATACTATGCAAATTCTTCCCATTGGAATAGTAATAGTGGTTAATTCAATAAGGAAACGCATCATATTTTCTCAAGTTGAAACAAAAATCGAATAGCTAGGATATTTCTTTCTTTGAATTATTAATCCCTTCTCCTTCGATATCCTGTTTTCATTAAAATAGTAAAGTATTGATAAAATCACTGATTGCATCAACCGCAGACAAACAGACTCCGGTGACCAAACCCCAAATCTATAAAGCTCTATTAACTCCCTAATGTACATGGGTGGATTCTGTACCTCTTAACACAGCCCTACTCTTTCCGATCGGCCTCACACTGGCCGCCAAGCTTCTAAGTTCTCTTACATATATTGGGGGTACACACTAACAGATAAAACTCTGGTATTCTTTAGGCTCGTAATATGGACAAAGTAGTTTTGAACACAATTAGAACCATTCCATAACAACATAACTTTAATTCTTTATAAACTATTAACTATTTAAAAAGACTATAACCAACAATGCAAATTGGATTTGGATTGATTTTTCGCATAACTATATGTTTGCTTTACTATATGTATTGGTTGATTTAGCCTTAAAATATTTTTCTTTAAAATTGCTTAATTTAAGTAATAATAGATATGCATACTTTTATTTAGTAAATGATACTCATCCAGTAAGTTATTATGACCAGGTTACCATTAATTAAAGTTCTAAGGTCCTGCCATCTACATAAGCTAGAGTGGATTAACACTGAACTCTAATGTCTAAATAAAATGTTGTAGAATTTCTCTAATCTTCTCTATAAATACAGCAGTCTGTCATCATGGCTTAATCTGTTTTATACGCGTGGGAATTTAATAACCAAATAGAATAATACGATCTTTGTTTGGCAGTAATGCCTTTTAATCTAATTACTTATTTATTGAATATAAGGTACAAGTAAATTGACCATGTGTACTCTCAACTTAATAATGAAATAACTGCAAAGTATAAATGAGTAAATGTATGAATAAATTTATTTCCTTACTTGGTTTATATTTTTACACAACGTAATATAAAGTTTCTTGGAAATAGCCTAAGTCAT
>NW_025784752.1:0-23511 GCF_021130785.1 Homalodisca vitripennis
GGTAAATTAGCATTGCAGTTAATTAGATATCCCTCATCTTATACTAATTTCTGAGGAATATGTGACCGAAGACCTCTTTTAATCCCTTTTAGAGGAGCTTGGCCTGAGATAATAAAAACATTTGATTTATGTAATTGAAACTCCTTTAACATAGATTCTTATATTAGATTATTTTATACTCTATTTTACTTGGTAAAATTGTATGACGATAGCAGTTCAATTATAATAAACCACATTCTAATGAGGTCAATTACAACCCAAGGACTTAAATTTGCGTTGAAATGAATTATTTATTTCACTTTGGTACAAAAATGATTATGCTTGATGAAAATGAACATTTAAAGTCTTTAAATGCATTAATGGTTATTAGAGACCAATCTCCTTTTTTGCTTCCATAATGCCAGTCCCCATGGGCCACTGGCCTGTACGATTAAGCTACCAAGCAGAAATAAGGAGGAAAGTCGATACATTTAAACAGGTCAATAGTAATGTACTCGTAACACAAAAAATAAAAATGGTCAGAGAAAATCAGAAAAATATCGTTGACAGCCTAAATTATTATTGACAGCCTGGGATTTATTGAAGTGAGGATTATAAGTTTGCGCCGTAAGGCTCTATTTATATCAGCATTTAATCTGCAGGTAACCACTACCCTCCACCGCACGAAAGTATCATGTAATACAGACTGTTAATTTCCACATCTAATATCTTATTAGTTTGCTACCCTAACACCAGTGTGACTCTGGAAAATATTGATCAAACTTCAATTGCAAGCTCAATTGTTAGTAAACTCCTCACATAAGTATACTAATTTTGTATATAGTATATAGAAGTATATAAAGTATATAATTTTACTTGTAAGCCTCTTTATTAATCTTTCCTGTTGGAAAGATAAAGGTATTCAAACATTAATTCGATATAGGCTTGGTAGTAATGGGCATAAAATTACACACTAAGAACTGTTGTCGTTTTAGTTAATATTGATAACTAATTTATGGGTTTTTCCTAGAATTAATCCTTCTAGGCCGAAGTAAGGTGTTGAATGACGATCCTTAAGGTATGGCAGGACAACAATGGAAGGAAGGTTCTTTGTGCTTTATACAATAATGGCACTACCGCTTCAATCGATCGCTTTGTGTAGCTTTAGCTTTGTGTTTAGCCTTAGAGTTCGCGTGTTGAATCCTCCCCAAATGTTAACAAATGAAAGCTGATATTATTGTTAAAAAATCCGATGGGATTGTAAACAGTAGAAGAGCCGTTGTGGACTAGTGACAATGCTTAGTTTTCTCCTAAATTTCATTATAGATTTTTGAATCAATCAAAATAATCCTTTCATTGAATGTGTTATGCAGATATAATGATTTGGTATGAAAATATTAAGCTAGTATAGTAAATGGTGTAACTAATGAGAAACTAATCATGATTGTGAGTTTATTTGTATTCGATTTTAGAAACTTCAAACTAACACATTTCCAGCGATAAGGGGAATTTAGCGAATAATAATCATTTAATCCTGGTAAACTACCAAATCATTCTTCAGTAGAATTTTATAATATTTTTTATAAAGATTTAATAACTTTGAAATAACAATTTATTTAATTTTTGAACCAAAATTATGTGAACATAGATCTTGCACAGAAATAAATAATGTTATGTTACAAACATTATTTAATAAAAAATCTAGAGCCTGTTAGCAACGACATGGGACTCTGTAATAACATACAAACACCACACGAACATGCATCAAAGGCAATGACAAACATAAATTACGATATTTGTTACCTCATTACCTTTGGGTATGACTAATTAACTAAAGTAACATTCTCATTTAAACACGTATAATCTCTCTGTGTTTCCAAGGTAACACAAGAATAAAAACACATGTGCATGTTTTTCAAAAACATAATGTCATTTACTTACATAATTTTATATTTTTTGTTCACGTGAACGGAACATGATTCTTAACATAAAAGTGATGTATAAAACATTTTTAGGGTGCAGTGGTTACAGTTTTACTAAAATCTTACATTACTGATTGACGATTACTGGTGCCTTTCATTGCTTATTATATTTTGGTCTCATGAGAAACGAGTTTAAGATGAAATTAAGATATATATATTTATTTTTTTTTAATAAAATATGATGATTGTCTATATTTTTTATTTCCTAACTGAACTCCCATAACACTACTCGTAATTAGAGTTCACTTGAAAAGTCGTTCATAAGAAAACACATGTTTTATGGCTTTAACATCAATGCAAATCCCCTAGATTGTTAATAATAATAATGAATATGCTTTTAATACTCTGTTACCAGAAGTGAGCGTACTTTAAAAGAAGTAAGCGCGTAATATATATATATATATAGTAATATTATATCATATATATTATATATGCTTATTAATATAAATTTATGTGTCAATTTTGAGCTGATTATTTGCACTCACATCCTCGGCTACTAAAACTACTTTACTGAGAATCAAAAATTTGATCAACGCGATCTCAGAGCCTTCGTAAAAAAAACATGCCACAATGAACCCTCTGTGGCAACGCTAAAAGTCATGATCAACTCGCCCAAAATAAGGCCATGTGATCTGACCTTGATTCGGATAATCTAAAAGTAATAGATCAAACAAGCTTCGTCTGAACTTATTGAGGACCTAAAGGGAATGGTTTAACAGTGCTAGCTTAAGGCAAGAAGCTATGAATGAATGTTATTTAGATACAGCAAAAGGAAACCGCGCAAAATTAAATAATTCAGCCATTACAAATATATTAAGATTGTGCAGTTCCCTTCATCCTAATATTCGGAGTAAATATATCCATTTGAGGCGTATCCTACATGGAAACTTGCCAAAGAGAGATGTATTGAATTAATTTTTTATTTAAAACACATTAGGAGAATCAGGAATGTTTACATTTAGGGGGGGGCGGGGGGTGGAGGGGGGGGGGGGGGAAGGGGCGGCCGGGCTAGGAGTTCAGGGAGGGAGGGCAGATTTTAACATCTGAAATATACACTCAAATTTATTCATTACAACTCAAACCGCCGAAGTCAGATCATTTTTAAGGCGTTTAAATATTTTTCAGACTTGACAGACTGGAGTTAACAACTAACTTAGAGTTTTGATAATTACGTAGTGAAGTTTAGAAACAATAATAATAACACACTGATTTTACATGTTTTGGATAGAGAAGCTTTTCAAAACAGTTTAGTGAAATTTATTTACTAAATCTCGTAGACAGAACTGACTACTTGTTCAAATGAGCATTTACATGAAATAGTTCAGCTTATAAAGCACAAGAGAAATTGTGAACATTTTAAGGGGATCTGGACGGTTTGGAAAAGTACAAAATCGCTGATTCATTAAGAAAGTACTGTTTCAGATGTTGGATGTCCCTTTTGGGAGTGGTTGAACGAGAAAAAAAGACAAAATCCTTGTAATAAATGGAAATGATTAATTCCGTATTGTGTAGGATTTGAAATTTATAGGCCCCTCTCTCCTTGTTTGAAAATGCCAAATCAAAAAGGTTACGTATATTTTTAGATAATGCGACAATTTTTTTAATAACGTATTAAAAAATTAAACATATTAGTTTGTACCGAGGAATCAAAATTGAGAATTATTATATAAACTTTTAATGGATATAGATTATATATAATATATGATTTTTTATATTTAAAAATTATAAGCAAATGCATATTTCATATAGTACATACACTCCATCATACATACAAGAATCATGCATACATGCCATAACATATACATAAGGTGCAGGTTATTCTATATATCCTCGACATTATTATCATCCAGCCAAGAGAGGCTCAAATGTCATAAAGTGTTCAAATAATGTGCGTCTTATCGGTACGCTTACTTAAGGCGCACGAAGCGCATCACGGCAATGTAGGCGTTTTCATTCTGCAACAAATTGTGACCAAGAATCAAACATGCTTCCTTGACTAGTGGAAAGGGAGTCACAGAACGATGTAGTAATTGGGAGGATCCACACATATTCCACCCCACTCCAGTAGGTGAAGCTAGTGTGGGTATCTAAGAGAGATGGTGTTTAAGGCAATTTCTCCTGGTAGTTGCGGTATATAACTCAGTAACTTTTTCTGTGGTCAGGACTGTAGGTATTGAATTAAAAATGGCCCACATAGAAATCGAGGTCCGAACTGGCACCGAATCTGAAATCTTGGTGTGTGGGTGAGGGTTCATGTCTCACAATCACCAGAGAAGTTATAAAATAATACAAATTATCAAATCTAATGAAAGGGACAACATGAACTTTGAAACAGCGGCATTAGCGTGTATATCAAACGCCGTTTGTGTGGTAACAGACGATTCCCGAGTCCGTGACAGGTAGTGGCGCAGTATCACTCAATTATCGTGTTGAGTGCAGTCCTATAAGATAATACAAATTGAGTCAAGTGTTTATCAAACGGTTGTCCTGACAAAAGTATAATGTTTTGTAAAGCCGTTCATTAATCACCGGTTTCCTAATAAACTAAATGGATTGAAAAATTTATTATATGGCAATTATGTGATTCTGTTTTATAGTTAATTATATTCACAATTATGTAATTTTTAACCAAGAAATAAGAATGAAGAATGTATTTATTCCCGCCAACACCATCAAAGATAACAAAGGAAAAAACGCGGATATGTTTAAAAAAACTTGCGAATGACTAGTGCACCCGCATCAAGTAAAGGTGACCTAACAGCAATGGAAAATATTTAAACAAGAAACTTCTTACATCAAAAACAGTCCTAGACAATATTACTTATAACCTAAGCGAGTCCGCTGCAAGTGTTACCAGCAACGTTATTTATTTAACGTGAACCAAAGTACACTTTACATTAATAACGGAGTAAAGAGGACTACCAGAATAAAACTTGAAGTCAAACGTATTCACTCATCACTAAGTAAACCTCGTCAGTAGGTTGAACTACAAAACGGCATCCAATAACAAGAGTTAAATAAAGCCAAACAATTAGAATAGCTTAAAAATATTTACGTAACAAAAACGCAATCACACACATTAAACTCTAATTCCATGCGTATATCTACAAAAAGCGAGAATCTCGTTTTTTATTAATTTTCCATATATTATAAGCTAATGTAAATATTGGCATTCTACCAGTGATACATTAATGTTGTCTTTATCAAACAGCCCATCTGAGATTTTAATTTTAATCCTGAAATAGCCTTAATGTTTTGGACATAGGTTTTTGTTATGTCTATCGGTAAAATTATTCGCGACAGAGAAACAATTTTTGGTGCGCTGGGGCGCTAAAAATAATAAATGACATTTTTTACTGAATATAGTTTTTTATATCACTTTTGAGTGCCTAATGAGTATGTTAGCATAGAAGCTGCCCCTGGTAATATAAGCGAAATTGTTTTTGAAACATTTATTTCCACTACATTCCATTTAAAATTGTTGATCGCTGGATTCACTTTTTACGTAAATAAGCTTAAAAACATTCTTTTTTTGTAAAATTATATTGTATACCTACGTCTGGAGGACCGATAACATTGGATGTATGGGACTAAAACTCACTATTGTCGAGGATTACTACTGCGTCCTCTTAAATCCCCGCAAGGTCGACCTGAGTTAAGCCGCATACCGGTACGGATTCGATCACAATCGACCGAGCCGTCCACTTATGGTACGCGGTCACCGAGTCGTGCGACGGGCCGCCACGAGGGACGTACGGCAACGCCTAATAAAGTTACAATGTCTTGAGCCTTTGCTTACGGAACTCCAAGTTGACGTCAGCGCCCACTAGGCGAGATTCGTGCCTTAAAAGGGTTCAGGCATAATAGTGGCTTCGCTCCACCAGTCGCTAGACCTAGTGCATGATTCAGATCCGGTTGCCGTTCCTCATGTGCTGAGAAGGATTACTCTTGCAATAAGTAGGATATCATTAACCTGTTCTCACCACTGCCAAATCGGGAGACGGGGACCGGAAGCTTATGAAATGCAAAAATTGAGATGATTACAAACGCTAACAACAAAACACGAATAATCACAATTAAAAAACTAAAAAAAAATCAAACTGTCTATGGCCAGTACACACGCCGTCATCCCAAACAAAAACGCGGCCAAATAGCACTCAAAATCAGTGACTACCCCACGATCACATACCTTCCTGCCAATCCAACAAAAGGCATGTTTTTCTTTGTATATGCGTAATAAATTTTGTAGGCAGATAGGCGCGCAACCAATTCGGCTAATGGAATAAAACCACGTTTTTCTTCCAGATACACATATTCCTAGTATCGTTAAACTTACAATCGCTTTTAACATACCCATTGTGCAAACTCTTACGTTTTCAATATTAAATTTAGGATAACTAATCAGGAGGGTTGGTAACCTTAAAAACAATAAAAATAGGATAGCAATACAGTTCAGAAAATAACTATCTAAGTGCTTATATCTAATATGAATTTTAATACTTAGAGACAGACGGTTCCCAGAATCGGGTTGCACAGTAATTTTTAATACATAGTCATTATATTGATCTTGAAATTTAGATTCTCCAAATATACATTCCAGAGAAGCTTCCAATAAAGAATATTTTATTTCAACTTTGTTTGGTGTTATTAACTATTCAATGTCCATAGAGTATAGATGAATGCTATATTCTCCAATTCAATAATAAATTCAATTTCCCTCTACTCGCGTTGCGTGAATTTTCAGCAAAGCAAATATACTGTGCACTTCAGGGTTCCTCAGCAGTGTTTAATATTGACAAAATATATTATACAGCCTGTTACAGAACCACAGCGTTACACCCACACTATAAAGGTTGAGTTAAATTTATATGTAAACTTAGTTTATACTGGAATAACGTATAAGTACGATTACGTATCAAAATTAAATTAGCACTCCATTCAAATAGCACTGAAATTTTCCCTTGAAGCATTTTTAACTAAACCAAATTCTAATTACTTTTAAATGCAGATTTTATAAAATTTTTTATTTATAATTTAAAAATAAATCAGATGCTGATTTGCAAATAAGCATATTGCTTAGTACTTTTACGCTGCAGCTTACGTAATCTAATTTTTAGTAAGTTATTTAATAAAATTATGCACGTGAAGGCAGTCCGACTTTCATAACAGCTTTCATAATGTTAACTTTGGAACCCACATCTCAGGACAAAGAAACAGCCCGAAGTAAAAATATTTAATTGAAAGGATTGACCCCCACATAAGTTGTTTTAAATTATACCTCCACATAAATATTATTTTATAAAAAAAACAAAATGTATTTAAAATATGGGTTTTCTAAATTATGTTTTTTTAGAACTTATTTTACTTTAAAAACCCATGGTAAAAAACATTTCATTGAAATGTGTTCAGTGGGTTTAAAAATATGTGTTCTCTTACTAAAAACAGAACCAACCACAAAGTCATGAAAATTTCAAAGCGAAAACACATCTTGATGATTTACCTTACTTTAGTGACTTCAATTAATTTAAAAGAGGTTATCTGGTACTTCTTCCTCTTGGTGTGTATGTTCAATATTTTCTGTTCGTTAAAGTTCTTTTTTGTCTTATCTTCTCTTTAGGTCAAATATGGCTTTGTCTGCCTTATCCAGTCACTGCATTACATCCAGTATTTTAGACCTTTGACCATTTTTTGACCAGGTTTTAGCTTTAAAGGATCAAGCTTCCACAGATTTTAAACATAACTGTCAATATTACAGCACTGCCTTTTACACACCAAACTGAGAATACCCACACTTAAAATACGTCTTTGGTAAGCGAGCCTATATGAGATTGTTCAGACACCCGTTTTGATTCTGAGAGCTTTATTAAGGCAATTTTGGAGTAGATACATACTCAAGGCTTTAAGTGGAGTTTATTTCTTCCAGCATGAGCCTTCTGCCTGTTTTTTAGGGTAGAAGAAAATAATAGAACATACACGACAATTCTTTTTAGGGACCATCAAGGAAGTACCAACTGAACCATAACCTTAGTTACAATTATAGGTATACGTCAATGATTGATTAATTGTAAAGCTAAAGACAAAATCAAACACAGAAATACAAAAATGTAACGATGAAGAGCTAGCACTATAATGCACTATCCAATAATTGCTTTATGTTACAAAGGCATGGGGATAAACGATTATCAGGACAAAATTCGATGTTTTAATAAAGCTTGGCGAGCCAAGAAGTCTTCGTGAAAATTTTGTATGAATTTAATTTAATATTTTAAGTAACATTTATGATGTATACCATCTATTTAGGTTTGAAGTCTGGAAAAAAACTTTATAATTATAAAAGGTTTATTCACGTTACATTATAGGTGTTGGATAAGAAAGGGAATTTGACTCTGAATTTTAAGGCTCCATCCAGTGGACTTTCACCCAACTACTAAAGTTTAGAAGGTAATAACCAAGTACCATGGAATTTTGAATAGAGATTATAGTTATTCTATTGGTTTTTGCAACTGTATCGTCCTCCAACACAAGGAATCCAGCATACTGCCTTTTTAATTTGTATTAGTTAATTATTCCAGAAAAGTGAACCTGAAGATGGAAATATACTCCAATTATCATAATTTAATGAGTGTTTGGTATGCCTGGGAAAGGTTTTTATGATGCCTCAATTAATACTACAGGGAATTGCATGCATATTGAAACAAAGATAATCCAGGTGGTTCTCTTCCAACTAATGTTTTTTTCGGTCAAGCTACGAGATCCTGATACACATGTTGTATTACTTACAGATGTTTCAGTGCATGAGTACAAGAGGAAGTGGTCCAGGTATATTGATGCGACATACTAATTAATCATGCTCACCACTTGGAGGTAACCCTCAAGGACTGGAGCTCTCATCCTGATACACATGTTATATTACTCACCGATGATTAGTGCAGTAGTGCGAGATGAGGTGGTCCAGCTATATTGTTGCGACATACTCAATTAATCATGCTCACCACTTGGAGGTAACCCACAAGGACTGGAGCTCTCATCCTGATACACATGATATATTACTCACCTATGATTAGTGCAGTAGTGCGAGATGAGGTGGTCCAGCTATATTGTTGCAATATACTAATTAATCATGCTCACAGCACTTGGAGGTAACCCTCAAGGACTGGAGCTCTCATCCTGATACACATGTTATATTACTCACCGATGTTCAGTGCATGAGCACAAGAGGAGATGGTCAAGGTATATTGATGTGACATACTAATTAATCATGCTCACCACTTGGAGGTAACCCTCAAGGACTGGAGCTGTCATGCTGATACACGTGTGATAGACCACCCAGCGCGCTGTAACTATTTACAGCATTAGTGAATCCTAATTGAAATTTAATTAAAAGTGGTTTTATCCATGCTAGAAAACTAATAACATTTTTAAATTCGGTATTTTTCTAGTTTTTATTAAATCATGTTACTAAAGAATTACTAATCAACAGACAGAATTTCTTAATCTTTCTGAAGAAGGCGATGTACAATTTTTAAACTGTTACTTGACACAAAGTTATGTGACTTAACCATATTGTCACCTTCATTCTTGTTGTTATTACATATTAAATATTTTTTCATTGTGTTCCTTATGAATAATTATTTGTTGTTGTATTTCATTTCGTAAAATATCCTAATAATACTATAAATGCAAAAGTGTCTTTGTTTATCTGTTTGTTTTCACGCGTTTTGAACTATTTAAACCGATTGTATTGAAATTTTACATGAGCATTTATGCGGCCCCAGGGATCAATAGATCTATTCTTATTTCAAAAATCCCTCCGGGCTACGCCCCTCTGGTCTTTAAAGTAGCCAAAAGTCCCATCTTGGTTTCTAAAGTTTTGAAAAATAATTAAAAGAGCCTGCTAAATTTAATAAACTGTTCTGCGTAGACATTTTTTATTATTTTCATTTCTGTTTACATTTATAGTAAGTACATTCCATAAGGAAGAACTATTATTTTTGACGCAGTTTTAGATTTTAGCGATAAGGTAAGTACTTGTTTACCTTAGAAAATGTTATAAAGAACTATGCTATATAAAAGGTTCAACGGACTCTGCTTTTGAACTAATGCATCAGTTCTACGTTTACTAACTAATGTATCCACACACGTTTACGGAACTTTCTGGACCCGAACACTATTGAATCCTTAATTATTGACGGAACTACTCTACCATACTACGAAACAGTGAAAAATCTTGGTTTGACATTTAACTCGAATTTGACTTGGACGGAAGCAGTGAGGGATATATGTAAAAGAGTCTTCGCATCTGTCCACTCACTGAAACTTTTACAAAGATTTCTACCTGAACGGATCAAACTACTATTGACAAAATCACTAGTACTTCCACACTTCAATTACTGCAACTCTATGATGAATGACATGACGTAGCACTTAGTGAGAAGCTGCAAAGGACTGAAAACTACTGTTTACGTTACGTTTATGATGTTTGACGAGACCATCACATTACACCGTACTATATTCAGGGAAATATTTTTGAAATTAAAAGAACAACGATCAATCAAAATACTAAATTTAGTTCATTCAATTCTACAATCTGGATTTCCAAAATATTATTCAAACTATTTCTCAATTTATATCTCATGATAGTGTAAGAAGCACTCGCTCTGGTTCTCGTACCTTAAGAATGCCCCAACACATGACTGTAGTATTTATAGATCTTCTCAAGTGATGGGTTGTCGTCTGTAGAACTCCCTCCCCCCAGAAATCACTTCCATTGAGGGAGATCGGCGGTTTCTGGCGGCACTGAGACGTTTGTACCGTGAACGGTTGGTCGGGGCGGGTCCGTCCTAGGGGTCTGTGCGTGTGTGCTGGCACTGTGTGTGAGGAGTGTGTGAGATAAAACACCATATATATTATTTATTTCTAAAATGTTCTTATTTATTTATTTATAAATTATTGTTATTAGGTATTATTAATAGTTTTTGGTTCTTATTAAAAGTGGAAGTTGTAATATTATTTTGTGTTATGATTGTATAACTATATATTTTTTTAGAAGTATCATATTTATAATTTGTTAGTGTTTAGATTAATGTTTAATTTAATGTCTTTAGTAAAGTAGATCAGTGTTAATATTAATTTGGTTAATAGTTGTTAATAATTATTGTTCAGACAGGTTAAGTGTAAGAAAGGGCTATGAGGCCCTCCCTAACTTTGCCTGTTTAAATAAACAATTTTTATTTTCATTTCATTTCATTTTCATTTCTAATGCATCAGCTCTAAATATTCTAAAATATTAAAAATATTTTTCAGTTTATAAAGAAACAAACTCATAGTGCCATTCTTAATGTACTTTTAAAACTGTAGATTTCTAGCGTATATTAAGTATATTAATTATATATAAAAGACAATGTTACTATCTGACTTTTGTTACAAATTTAAAGATTTATATAAAACCCATCTTAATTTACTTTTGACAGAAGTAGGCTTCTCTAATCTGCTATATACTCGTATATTTTCTTCATCGGGAAATAAGGCAACATCTAGTATAGAAAAATACATACTAAAAACAAAATCTAAATTACAATTGCCATACATATAAATGTTTGAAAGTATTTTATAGATCGTGGCAACAAGGCCTAAACTCAACATTGGCGATCAGAAATATAATTCACTTGAAACCAGCAGAGGGTAATACACTATTCAAAGGCCTACTAAAATACTAATTTGCGGTGCAAAAAACATTTGGGTAACCTACAAAACAGTGCAGGGTATAAGATTAGGCAATGTAGTATAACGATTTAAACATTAGAAATTTTAAAGAATTGTTATGTAAACATATAAATTAGTTGTTTATTTTAAAGTTGCCTACACAAAAGGTAGGCTTCTTAAAGGCGTGTGTATGTATATATATATAATATATATTTTAAGTATAGTATATATAGGCATACTATATATATATATATACACACACATCATATTTAATATATGTTTTTTCATATATGAATATATATATAATATATATATATATATATATAAGTAGGATATGAATATTGGAGGGTTCCTAGACCACTTTTTTGGGACAGTCAGGAAAATCAATGTAAAATACTGTTTCAATTGAAACCATACAACGAGATCTATAAATCATGAACTAAAAATAAACGAATCTATAGGCCTGTTTGCCTTCCTACTTTCTTAAGCTGAAACTTAGTCAAATATGTTTCGAAATGATCTCATATCCTGCTTCGAATCAACGAAAAAGATTCCTGTTGTAATATATATTAAATATCTTAATTCGAAAAATCTTGGAAAAGTTAAAGAAAAAATTATTGAAAAAGAATAGTATAAAAGAATTTAAATTACCCTCATAAACAAACCAAAGTATAAGTAATTAAAGGTACTATTTTGTGTCCTATAAATATACATATCTTTTTCAAATTAATTTTAAGTCTTAGTTTTCACAGATTTTTCTATAATAAAATAGAAGATAATCTATCACTGTTTTCACCAGGAAATTGTTGCTGATTTCTTATTTCTGTGTCAAATTTCAAGTAAAAATCATTTGACTTTTTTCAAATTCACATCAACAGTTAAAGAAATTTTCCCTATTTAAATGGAGAGGAAAAAAAGGTATCATTGTCCATCACTGCAAAAAAGATATTTTTGAACACCATTATACCCGACATATATTAATTCGAAAAATCATTCTGAAAAATAAAGATATTTATGACAGAAGACACTAAAATTATTGTTGGAGGAATTGGGCTAAAAGAAAATCAAGATTGTAGATTCATGGAAAAAGATGTATCAATATATGAAAAATTGCGTGAATTAAAGAAAAGCTTTAAAGGAAGATAAAAAAGATCTCAATCTATTTAAAGATGAAAAAAATTCAATCAATACCGCTGAAAAATTGTCCATAGAAAACAAACGATATAAAACTAAGCTCTGAAATGAATCGAAGAAATTGATAAAACTCTTAAAGTAAAATCCGAAAATATCATTGATGTAGAAGTTTTATTTCCTCCAATACACGGTCTTTTTCAATAGCAATACAATTATGTAATACCAAACTTTGAAACGACCAATTCCATGTCAATTTACAAATTATCGTATCAATTATGAGGGCAGAAATTGAAAAGTATAATAATAGAAAAATTTCAAAGAGAATGTATAAAAATATGAAAGGATATCTCCTCTTTGGAATGCCGAATACGAACGAACTTTAGTAAACGGTGAAAACACAAACGCTGTACCAATTGTATTTTACTATAAAAGCGCAGACGAAATCTTCGATGTAAAACGATTTTAATCACCAACAATTTAATAAATTAACACAATCGTGATAACAAACAAATCATCCAAATAAAGGTTCTGTGATGGACTTTTTAAAAGTCTGTAAACAACTAGTTTTGGAGCATCTAATAAACACGAAATAATGAACGCAGTATCATATATCGATTTACCACAAGAGATCCAGGTAACAGAAAGCTTGTGTGAATATCAAAAATAAAGATGATTTCTGTTTTATTTATTCTATTCGATGTGCTATTGGAAAAACCAGAAACTCATGAAGACAGAGCAAAACAATATGAAAAATTTGTCCAATGACTAGATATTTTCAGGTTACGAGTATCCAATGTCCTTAAAGGATAATACAATTATTTTGAAAAACGAAGTTACAATTCCAAGTAACAAATATCCAAAAATGTCTATAAATATCTACCGTTATGGATGAGAAACTCAATATTGATTCCGTTACAAATTTCTGAAAAATAATGATGCCGAGTTAGAAAATCGATTTATTGTATGTTAAACAAGAAGACAAATCTCATTATTTTTTGATAACCGATTTAAATAAACTCGTGAGTTCTCAGTGTATATCCAAGCATAAAGGAAAGAAAATTTTCTTTGTAGAAGTTGTTTAAGCCATTTCTACAAATCTCGCGATTTATCAGATTACATTATAGAGAAATTTGCAAGCAACATGACGTTTGTAAACCAATTATGCCATTATCCAGGTCAAACAACATCATTTACTAATTATCAAAAGAAGTTTAGCCATCCGTCACGTTATTATATATGAGGATTTTGAGAGCATATTAGAAAAATTTCCGACAATCAAGAACAATCCACAAAGAATCGACTACAACCAAGATTCAGAAGCACATTCCTTATGGTTTTACTCGTATATTTAGTGTCAAATGTGACGAATCGCATGTATAAACCGATATGTTATCGAGCCGAAAATGAAGACGATTTGCCTAATGTTCCTGGCAAAATTAGTTTGATAAGAGCTCAATAAAATATCAAAATAACATAGCTACAAAATATAATTCAAAGAACAAAAAACCTAGTGAAATTGACTGAAGAAGAAGAAATTTTCAGACCAAAATGCAAACGTTTGTCATATTTGCGAATGGTCCTGCTAGATGATGTTGAGTCAATTCAGTATGGTTTTACTCCTGATAGTTGAAAAGTATAAGAGTTATAATAAAGGTACGAGAATCCATTGTCCATTTGACTGGAAAGTTTCGAGGAGCAGCTCATAGAATGTTGTAATCTAAATTTGAAATTTCCTCAGAATATTCCCGTTTTCTGTCACAATATGTCAAATTACGATACTCATTTGTACATAAAAGAATTGGCTAAACAATATGGAAATGTTGATTTGATCGCAAACACAGATGAAAAATATATAAATTATTCAGTAAATTCAGGATATGGGTATGAGTTTGAAGATGATAAACCAAGAAAGTTCATCAAGTTTTCATTCGTAGATACGTTCAGATTTATGGCATCGTCTATTGAAAAGTTAGCTAAAAACCTCAAAAAAGATGATTTCAAGCATACAAATAATTTTATACAAGATGGAAGAATATTGAATGAAATTCTAAAAAGACAGCCAAATGACGACAACGAGATTTTTAAAATTCTATCTGGAAAAGGCATATTTCCTTACGAATTTATCGATAGTATTGAAAAACTTGATTACACAGAAGACCTGAAAATTCAAGATTTCTATTCACTTTTGACAGACGAGAGCATATCTGAGAAAGATTTTTCAATATTACTTGAGCGTTTGGAACAAATTAAAAGTGAAAAATCTAGGAAATTACTCTGATTTGTACAATATCCAAGATGTATTATTGCTCGCTGATATATTCGAAAATTTCAGAAATATTTGTCTAAATTGTTACAAACTTGATCCAGCACATTATCTAACAGCTCCAAGTCTCGCATGGGACGCTATGTTAAAATTAACGAAGATAGAATTACAATTGATTAGTGATTATAATATGTATTTAATGATTGAAAAAGGTATTCGCGGAGGCATTTCTCAATGTATTAAACGATATGTTAAAGCAAATAACAAATATTTGAAAGATTTTGATGAATCAAAGCCTGAAAACTATCTGTTGTACGTCGATGCCAATAACCTTTATGGTTACGGGCTTATGCAAAATTTACCATATAACGAAATCAAGTGGATGAACCCGAAAACATATACAAAAGAAGAGTGGCAAGAAACAATTTTGGAACTCACTGGCGACGAAGATTATGGCTATATTCTCGAAGTTGATCTAGGATATCCAACAAATTTACATGAACATCACAAGGATTTACCTCTTGCTCCCGAACATTATAAAAACAAACTTTGCACAACTTTACTGGAATAAAACTGAATACGTTGTTCATTCAAGAAATTTGAAATTCTATCTGGAACAAGGTATGATTTTGAAACATGTGAATAGAGTTATTGCATTTGATCAGAAGCCTTTTATGAAAAAGTACATTGATTTTAACACAAACATGAGAACCAAAGCTACAAGTGACTTTGAGAAAGATTTTTACAAGCTGATGAACAACTCAGTTTTTGGAAAATCTATGGAAAATGTGCGAAATAGATGTGATATCAAACTAGGAAATGAAGAATTTTCAATGAAACAAGCTAAGAAAACAAATTTCAAATGCTTTAATATCTTTGACGACAACTGTATAGCGAGTCACATGTATAAACAAAAGGTTAAATTTAACAAACCGATCTACATAGGATTTTCAAAATTGTTAATGTATGAGTTTTTATTACGATAAATTAAAGAAGTTCGATCCAGATTTGAATCTGTGTTACATGGATACAGACAGTTATTTCCTAGAATTGAAACGAGATCCTTTTAAAATTATTAAAGAAAATATAGATGACTTTGATACAAGTGATTATCCAAAAGATCACGAATGTTTCACTACTAAAAATAAGAAGGTAATAGGGAAATTTAAAGATGAGTTAAATAGCGAAGTTTTAGAAGAATTTTGTGGATTGAGATCGAAAATGTACTCGTACAAATATCTAGACAAAAATCCAGTAAGATGCAAAGGGATTAAGAGAAGCGTTGTAAATAAAACAATAAATATCGAAAACTTGAAGAAATGTTTGTTCGAAGATAAAGAAGAATTTAGAGAGATGACAGTAATCAAAAGCTATAAACATGAGTTGTACACAGTTACCATAAACAAGCTGGCACTGAACGCTAAAGATGATAAGAGAATTGTCCTAGAAAATAAGATCGATACAGTACCTTATGGCTATAAAAATGAAGCGAAATCTGATATATTAGACGAATTAAATAAACTTGGAAACTTTGAAAATTGAGAAATAACCGGATGTTTTTACGAATATGAATTGAGAAAGTCAAAGCTGTAATTTTTTCTATATAAATGGAGGCCCAAAAGAAGTGTACAAAGTGTCAAGAATTTAAAGATTTTGAAGAATTTTATAAGAATAAGCAAAGAAAATATGGATTTGAATATAATTGTAAAGACTGTCATAATAAATATCATAAAGAATTATACGATAAAATGGAAAAATTAACTTTAGAAGAGAAATAGTGCACACGTGTAAAAAAAGGTAAGAATATTTCAGAATTTTATAATCTCCATTACAGTAAAGACAACAAACAAGCATATTGTAAAGATTGTGCTAAAAAAATCTTTGCTAGACCAGTTCATTGCGTATGCGGAAGGGAAATTCAACAATTCTATAGTCTTAAAAGACATTTACAAACAAAATATCCTAATTCGAATGTTTTAAGAGGGGTAAAATATTAGGAAACAATTTTTCATCGTGCAAATTTTTAGATATTCTATAAATCAGGTTCGAAGAGAGATATCGGCCAATATTTGTAGTAAAATGATTTCCGTTGTATAAAATATTCAAAGTATTCTATCAATTTGGTTGTAGAGACATTTATTACTATTTGGATCTAATCATCCATGTCTTATAATAAAAATTTCCAATTCTGGGGTCATTCACTTTCAGATGTTCTTTCATCGGTTTTCGCGGTATTTCTCTCTTTTGAGCTCAGAATACCGTATAAAAAGGCCATATCCACATGTGATTCTTTCTTAATTAATACAAAAACATGGTGTTTTTTTTTCTTATCAAAAAAATCCTTATACATCCCATAAGCACTCCCTTCTTCAATTAATTCCATTCGCAATTCTTGATTCATTTCTCATTCTCTCTATTTTCAATGATTTCATTTTCATCTTTTAAATTGTAACTGTTTAATTTCATCTTTTAACTGCTTTATTTTCGTTTTCAAGTTTGTAACTCGCCATATTTTCTCTTCTTCTTAATACTCGGTAAAACTCTTTTCGTATCCTTCTTCTTTTTCTTTTCTTATTCTTCTTCTTAAAAACCCAATTTTGAAACGTTTCTGCAATATCTTCATTTTAAGATTTCAGTATTAAAGAAAAAGAATATATGCCTGGTTCATTGATGCCAAACCTCGTGACTAGGATGTTAATTTAGTTAGTAAGAAGATCGCGATTCGATACTCCTTGTCCGAACTTCTAAGTCTTCAAAGCTTTTTTTTTTATTGTATTTTTCATATAAACATGATCTATGATCAAGGCTTGTCTCGTAAATTTTTAAAATTCCCCATATTTCTCCAACAGCTTTAGGGCCTTTGAAAAAAAAACCAAATTTCATTTATTTTTCCGTCAACAATTCGTGCAAATGTCTTTATTATTGAATGTAAGTTGAATTATTTGAGTAGAAAATTCCACAACAGACTCCTCCATTTACCTGAGATAGAAAAAATTTTAAAAAAAACAAGCTATTATTTGAGTGTAAAGGTTGAAAACAGTGTTTTCTTGAAAGTTTGAAGGTAAGCGATTCAATAGCTCCCCATGATTCATGTCCGTTGCTTCAACAATCTTAAATATATTGTTGTTTTACTCTCATTATTTAATAAATTTCCCTCAGAGTCTTGTATAGTTAGAACGATTTTTTGAATTCTTTTAATATTTTTTCTAATTGGAATATAATCAATTTCATTCGGTTTTTCACTAATTTTTGATCCATAAGCAACATTTGGAAAAAAAGTGTACAAAATTTCAGATTCTTTGTGTAAATGTTCGGTATGATTTTCAAAACTAGGTTCAACGAGATTACAATGTACTTCAATTACATCAAACGGTCTAAATTTTGGCGTTTTATTTCCTAAATATACCTGATTTGGCTCAATAGTTTCTTGAACAAATCCTAATAAATCTACAATAATTGCTGAAAACATTATTCTTACTGGTGATTTTATTTGAATTTTATTAGAGAGATAATTTTTTTGCATTTCAAACTTGTTTTCGTCAAAGTTTAAAGATTTATGTGATTGTTTGAATGTTTTCAGATAATTTTTAAGGGAATTTTTTATTTGATCGAAGGTATAATATCCTTTGTTTAAACCATAATATTTTGTTATGTTCTTCTCACTAAATCCTATACAATAAGGAGAACTTTCACTAATATTTATTACAAAATTGTCAGAATAAAAAACCGCTTAAAACCGATAAAATAATTTGATTCTTCCTCTAAATGAATAGGATGTTCCAAGTTTAAAACTAATTTAGAGCTTTCTGAAGTCAACTTGAACAGCTTCATTTTCGCTATTTTAAATGGAGAAATTTTTAAAGCAAAAAGATCAGATAAAACTTCAAACGTTTGAAGAAAATAAGAAAGATCAACCAATCAGATTGTTAATTGTTGGTTCAAGTGGATGTGGAAAAACAACTTTATTATTGAATTTTATCTACAATAGGTTGATTCCTTATTCCAATTTGTATGTTTTTAGTAAATCTTTAGAACAAGACGCCTATAAAAAATTACAAGAAAGATTTGAAAATATTGAGAAGAACTTAAGCAAAGAAATATCACATTTTTATAATGCTTCTGAGGACATAGTTCCGTTTTAAGCGAATGTAAACCCAATTCGTTAATCGTTTTTGATGATTGTATTTTGGAAAATCAGGACGTTATTAAGGAATATTTCGTAATGTCTCGTCACAAAAACATATCTTGTATCTATCTTTCCCAATGCTTTTCAAAGGTTGATAAACAAGTTATTAGAAATAATTTGAATATGTTGTGTGTTTTTAAGCAAGACGATCACTATTCGAGAAAGATTTACAACAATTATGTGGGATCTGATATGAGTTTTAACCACTTTAATGAATTGTGTGATAAAATTTGGAAAGAAGACTATGGATTTTTAACTATTAATCTAACTTTGAAGCCTAAAAATGGAAAATATTTGAATAAATTTTCTAATATAAATGCTGCTCAGTGGTCTGACAAATCTACTTGATAAAATATTTGTTACAATTATTTTTACATTATCTTTACTTTTTATTTACATTATGAAAATAACAGAAAAACGGTAAATCTGTTCACGTTCCACGTTCACGTTCATGTTTCACGTTCGTGTTTACGTTTCACGTTCATGTTTCACGTTCGTGTTTACGTTTCACGTTCATGTTTCACGTTCGTGTTTACGTTTCACGTTCATGTTTCACGTTCATGTTTCACGTTCGTGTTTCACGTTCACGTTTTACGTTTCCACGTTCACGTTTCAAAAGTTTTCTAATTAAATGGTGAACGTAACTTCTGAAGAAGCGAAAAAACTTGATCAAATCGAAAAGAAATTAATCAAAGAATTTAAAGAACAGATTCGAATTGATGAAAAAGAACAAGAATTTATTCAAAAAATCAATCAACCTGTAACTTCTGCAATAAAAAACGTTGAGGGCAAAATTGAAAATGTTTTAAAGTGATAATCAAAATTTGATGAATTTGGTTCCAGTTGTACGACAATTTGCCGATATTTCAATTCCAGAATCTGAAGAGTTTAAATTGCCAAAATTACCATCTTCAACACCATTTAGACCTCGAATCATTGAAGACTCTACTATAGTTGAACCAATAAGTCCTGGAACAACGGATATAATAATTGGTGAAATTGGTAAAAAATTTCTTCCTAGAGCAAAGGATGATAAATTTGGTTTGTATTGGGACAGAAAAAAGAAAAGTTTTATGATTGGAAATTTGCCCGTGAATTTTGAGCATAATGATATCATTATTAATGAAAAAACATATGAAGGAACTCAAGGTTTATGGAGATTATTAACAGACTATGACGCTCCAAAAGATAATTTATATTCTGAAGAAGATTTGAAAAAGTATACAGAAATTTTTATGGGAATCTGACTCAATTTACAAAAATAATGATCCATCTACTAAGAAGCCTAAGTCAAGTAGAGGTAAAAAATATATTAAATTAATTAAACCAATTTGGGAAAAACGAATCGAAGGATCAGGTGTAAGAAAATACAATGATAATAAGATTGAATACAGATATATCGACGATTTGACAAAACTCGATGGAATTATTAATTATATTTATGCTCAAGAGAAGGCTGGAAATAACAATTTTTTGAATGAAAAGAAAGCGATTAAAGATTTTATTTCGAACAAACTTGACGAAATGATTGAAAAACCTGATGGAATTAAATATTTTAAAACGAATTTTTTCCGGCAATAAGTTCATCTATGATTGAGGGTAGTGGACTTTTGAATGATTTATCAACAATTTACCTTTTGAATTACACGTACCAACTTATCAGTATCTGGGGCCTGGCACAAAACTCGAAAAAAGACTAAAAAGAGGGGATCCTGTTATAAAATAAATTAGATCAAGCTGCTATGGAACACGATATTTTTTATGAAAAAACATAGAGACACAAAATCCAGACATATAGCAATAAAGTTTTGCAAGATAAAGCAATGGATAGATTTTTATCAAAAGATGCTAGTTTAGGTGAAAGATTTGTTGCGCTTCCAACAGCTGGAGCAATGTTTTTGAAGAGAAAACTAGGAATGGGAATCGAAGAGAACTTGAAATTTTAACTATATAAATGGAGGTGAACGTAAACTTCAGCAAAAAATCAGAAAGAAAAAATAAAATCCGCTTTTAAGAAGAAAATACCCGTTAGTATTCAATTTAAAATAGATCAACTAAAAAATGGCGAAGATAAGATATTTTTAACAAATAGACAATACAATAAACTCGAAAAACATAAGAAAAACAATAAAGGAACCAGAATAGAATTTTCTTATAATCAGTTGAAAGAACTTAAAAATGGTGGACTTTTGAAAGATTTATTAGATTTTGGAGAAAATATTCCAGTTGTTAAAAATGTTGTTCCTTATGTTCGTAAAGCTGCTCCAATCGTTAAAAAGGATGTGATTCCTAATGTCGAAACATTTTAAATTGGTTAGATAAAGAGTTGGAAGATGTTACAGGATCTGGATTAGATGAAAAAACTTGAATTACGTGAAATCAAAACATAAAAAAAAATTTGAAATCAAACCTTTAACATTCGGGGATATGGAAGAAATCTGCAAAAATATTAAACATTTTAGAGGAATTCTTCATGAGAGATACATTACCCTGAAAAAGTTATAAGAAAATTTGAATGTGGAATGTGAATTTAGACTCGATTAGGGGAAGTGGAACGCATGATTTGGTTATTATAAAAAATGAAAAAAATGCATGTAATTTTGATTCGTATGGAAGAATTGAGGACAAACCACCTATAGAATTGATTAAATTTTGAAAAAATCAAGCGTCTACTACAATGATTCCCCAGATTCAAGACTATAAAGATCCCCCAATTTGTGGTCATTTATGTGTTTTTGTGTTGAATGAACTGAGTGATGGTAAAGATTTTAAAGAAGTTGTTAACAAAATTTTTACCTTAATAAATATTCTTTCTTTACTTGTTTTCCATAAGGATTCTTTATAAATGTATTCTTATTTGTCATACATTTTGAACATTTTGCTGCAATCTATACAATCCGTTTTGAGTTTGACCATCTTAGAATCTATATTTTCGTTCTCTTTTTCACACTTGTGACAGTGAATTAAATCAATATTCCATTTATATATCAAAGTTTCCAAGTTTATTTAAATTCGTCTAATATATCAGATTTCGCTTCATTTTTTATAGCCATAAGGTACTGTATCGATCTTATTTCTAGGACAATTCTCTTAAACATCTTTAGCGTTCAGTGCCAGCTTGTTTATGGGTAACGTGTACAACTCATGTTTATAGCTTTTGATTACTGTCATCTCTCTAAATTCTTCTTTATCTTCGAACAACACATTTCTTCAAGTTTTCGATATTTATTGTTTTATTTACAACGCTTCTCTTAATCCCTTTGCATCTTACTGATTTTTGTCTAGATATTTGTACGAGTACATTTTCGATCTCAATCCACAAAATTCTTCTAAAACTTCGCTATTTTAACTCATCTTTAAATTTCCCTATTACCTTCTTATTTTTAGTAGTGAAACATTCGTGATCTTTTGGATAATCACTTGTATCAAAGGCATCTATATTTTCATTAATAATTTAAAAGGATCTCGTTTCAATTCTAGGAAATAAACTGTCTGTATCCATGTAACACAGATTCAAATCTGGATCGAACTTCTTTAATTTATCGTAATAAAACTCATACATTAACAATTTTGAAAATCCTATGTAGATCGGTTTGTTAAATTTAACCTTTTGTTTATACATGTACTCGCTATACAGTTGTCGTCCCAAAAATATTAAAGCATTTGAAATTTGTTTTCTTAGCTTGTTTCATTGAAAATTCTTCATTCCTAGTTTGATATCACATCTATTTCGCACAATTTTCCATAGATTTCCAAAAACGAGTTGTTCATCAGCTTGTAAAAATCTTTCTCAAAGTCACTTGTAGCTTTGGTTCTCATGTTTGTGTTTAAAATCAATGTACTTTTTCATAAAAGGCTTCTGATCAAATGCAATAACTCTATTCACATGTTTCAAAATCATACCTTGTTCCGATAGAATTTCAAATTTCTTGAATGAACAACGTATTCATTTTATCCAGTAAAGTTGTGCAAAGTTGTTTTTTATAATGTTCGGGAGCAAGAGGTAAATCCTTGTGATGTTCATGAAATTTGTTGGATATCCTAGATCAACTTCGAGAATATAGCCATAATCTTCGTCGCCAGTGAGTTCCAAAATTGTTTCTTGCCACTCTTCTTTTGTATATGTTTTCGGGTTATCCACTTGATTTCGTTATATGGTAAATTTTGCATAAGCCCGTAACCATAAAGGTTATTGGCATCGACGTACAACAGATAGTTTTCAGGCTTTGATCATCAAAATCTTTCAAATATTTGTTATTTGCTTT
>NW_025784753.1:0-22922 GCF_021130785.1 Homalodisca vitripennis
ATGAAAAAATAATTACACGTTTATTGCACATTTATACTTATATAATCTGTCCTGAAGAAAAAAAAACCCTGCAAAAACTCATATCGGGAAAGTGAGGCGTAATAGGAACAAATTGCTTGGTGTTTTTGTGTGACAAAGCACTTATCCCTGAGCTCTCCACACTCGTGGTACAGTGGGACGTTTGGTGAATACGCTCATAATATCTATCTTTACTACCACTTTTGTTGTGACTCGCTTATTGATATATGTAAAACAGAATTGAGGTGAGATTACATTCATTGTAAACATTTTAGCATTAAGATGGCTGTTGTAATGTAGGGTTTTTTCAGCATGTTTAATTATATTTAGATTTGTCATTTAATAGGCACTTAATCTATTTACAAAATATTTTATCATTGAACTAGGTAGGCTATAACACACACACAATAATAGAAGTACATAAGTGTAAAACCAATTAATAATGTAATTAATATAAAAAAACAACACACACAAATTAATGTTCTTTTCAAGAAAATTAAAAGGTAAACATATGAGTTATGATAAAAAATTTGCAGTACACATGAAACCAATAGAAAATATACTATTTCTCTTCATTTAGTGACAGTATTTCTGTATATGTTTTTTACTATAAAAATCTAATCTCAAAACCAGTAAATTCAAGTAGCTTAACGATTGCAATTTATGTAATGGCAATACAGTTAAAAATGACAGTTAACATACTGGATTAGTAGTTAGCTTCTAAGTTTACCTTGCAATAATCTGTGAAGCCTCACTCACTATAAACGCAGTGAGGATGTTAATGGACAATATTACTTTTAGTTTTAAAATTGTGGTAATAACATTTCTTTTTAATAATTTCTTCGTTAAGATCGCTGTTCACACTTATTCAAACATAATACTGTATTTGTGTTTAGATCTAATGAATATTTAAACGATATCTTACCAACAACAGTCCGTATTTGTGTATTCATAACCATATAACAGCTAATAAGAGCTGCACACTAAGAAGTGTGACGTTAATCACCAAATGTATAGGCTACCGGATTTATTATTTATTACTTACGGAGTTTTAGACTTTTTTTTATTTTAAATATATTCGCGTTAAGTAACCCCTAGAAAACTCTATAAATACATACAAGAAACCAATAGGTGTTCTAAATATAATGTTACCAAAACCTATTTCCATCTAGCATTGACATACATGTATATGACTTTTATTAATGTATCATTGTAATTTATTGAAACTGTAAAATAATTAAGTCTTACATATAGTATAACATATAATGTGTATATAACTAATAATAGTATTATAAGTATCGAAAATAGCAAACATTACAGAGAGTCGCTTAGGTTTATATAAACCTCTAGAACGTAGAAGAACATTTAAATGGAGATGATCATCTTGTATTACACTTTGAATGAAACATAAAAGTGGGGAAAATATCTGCTGGAAAATAATAACTGGGTTGAATAATAGACGGTTAGTTTCACGGACTTTTAGGTTTTATATTTGCGTGGAAATGCTCTGCAAGGTAATGTGAGGATGTTATACTTGTCTTCTGTATTCTAAGCAGGTAACAACCACAGTTTCAAATTTGAAGACTGCTTCATGTTTTTTTTTCTTTCATGATATAAAGTATATATTCCTAAAATGTTTTTATTTAACAGACGTGGCAAATATCTAAACTATTGATTATACAATTTCACAGCAAGTAAACGCTTTAGCAAACAAAGTTATCCCTTATATGTATAAAATTAAGCGCTTATTATTTTTCTATATGCCTAAGGATTATCAAAATTTTATAAAAATATGACATTAGGATATTGAGTATTAGTTTAATATTGTAGTAAACAATATATGAGCCGTGCATAATCAAGCAAGACTGAATTGACATAAAAGCATTATTACAAGTAATTTTAGTCTAGGATCAATAAACTGTATTTTACACAGTAATACATTTCCCTATTTAAAAAAAACTAAAAAAATTATTGGGGCGGGGCCCGACCACAGTAACTTTTTTTTTAAAAAATTTCCCTGGGTTTTCTAATGCGGACACGGTGATGGAATCTAGCCCGGGTTTTCGGTAAAAAAAATTCTCTCCTCGGTTGGCCAAAAAAAAAACAATTTATTTTTTGCAAAAACAATTTAAAATTTTATTGCTTTAATTTTTAGAATCATTTGGGAACAATTCCAAATTTTAGAACGGGGGGAGAGGGGCGAGAGAGCGTTTTCCCACGCGAGTTTTGACGCGTTAAAAACCCGGGCACGACTGCGACCAGAACAACAAAACTCCCGGAGCAGGGGTTTTTTTCCAACGCTACCTCAGCAAATTTCCTCCCTGTTTCCCCACCCAGAAACTGGGGCAGCTCCCTCGGGGTTTAAGGAAAAAATTCCCAAGGTTATTTCTGACAGATTTGGGAATTTCAATTCATGTGCTAAAATTAAAATAAAATTCTTCCCCCACCTGACTGTTTTAACCCCTAATAAGTCTGGCTGCATATTTTAAATTACTGGGTTACTAACAATTAAATGTTATGCGAAAAAAAAAAAAATATTTTAACTGAAAATTTTAAATTTATTTTAAATTGGCTTTTAAAAACCGCATACAAATGTTACCGGGGGTTTCTTAAAAACTATATGCTGGGGTCGTAAAAACCTCCCCCACCTTTAAAAACCCAATAACTTGTCCCCAAGTAGGAGGAAACCATCAGCCACACCCAAAGAAGAAAAAGTCTTTTAATCTCCGGGGAGGTTCTCTGTCCTATCCTTTAACAAGAAAATCTTATTTATATGTTCATTGATTCCCATGCCAGCTGTCACTCATTTGCCCCCAACTAAATGAAATTTTTAAATAAACAATTGATTTCCCCCTAAAAAGGCAAAAATTTTTCTTTTAATAAAAAAAAGTATGAAAACCCGAACGTAATTCTTAATTCGATCCAAAGGGGCTCGCTCTTTTTCTCAGGGGGGATTAAAACCAAAAAATTCCAGGCTTACAACACATATATCATGGCTACTACAATACAAATTAAAAGACCAGTCAAAAACATCAGATAAACAATCTCTAATAAACCAAATACAAACTCCCCTAACCATTAACACTTTTTAAACCCTTTCGTAGTACAAAGGGAACTAACAGTGCTTCTAATTTAATCAAAAAATACTTAAACATTTAAAGTTGAACTAAAACCAAACTACTTTCTTTAAATTTGGGTTGAGAAAATCCGGATAACTAGGGTTTTTGATGGGTTTTAATTTAATAATTAAAAATATTAGTTGATAACATACCACATTTTGCAGACCCTAATTAATTTTAAAAAATAATTATAAAGTGGTAGTCTTCTTGTGAATTTTGAACCTACTCCCCAAACCGGTTTGGGCCCCCTCGTGGGTTTTCACTGGGGGCCCGGGTTTTCCCTCAGCCCACCCCAAATGAGTTATAATGGAGTTTTCCTTTAGTTATTTTCATTTTGTACTTTTAAACTATAACAAAAAACCCAATTTTTAATATGCTCCCCCAATAATTTGCTTGCCCTGAAGACATCAAACTTAACTAACAAAAATAAATATTAAGAAACATTCCCCCCAAGAAAAAGTACAAAAATTGCTAACATCTTAATTGTTCTTTTTTAATTTAAAAGGGCATGGGCCCAAAAAACCATTACAGTACAAACATTCCAAAAGGGGCCCCTAAACAAAAAGATTTAAAAAATAGGGGCTCGACCCAGTTTAGTGGGGGGGCCCGTTACACTTTTAAATTTGCGAGGGGGGTCTCTAAAAAAAAAGGGGTTTTAAAAAACCCTTTTCCATCTTTTAAAAATTTGCGTTGACGTTCCCCTAAAACATCCAAAAACTGGGGGGACACATTCCTCACACTTCTCGACTTTCTTCATTTTTCATGCGAAACAACAACAAAAAAAAACTAAAAACAAAAGGTTCCGCCCCCCACGCGGGGTTTTTTTAAAGGGCATTGTGGCCCGGGGGGGCTCCCCAAGGTTTTCCCCCCTCGCTTACCCCGGGAAAAACAGGGTAGCTCCCCGGGAGCCCTTTCCCTTTCCTAAAATTTCATTACATTCTACTGAGGCCTTAGAGCTTAAATTAAAATAACCCAAAAATGTTCTTTAAAACCACAATTAAACTTAAAAAAAAAACTAACAAACGAATTAAATTTTAAAACTACTTGGCCCAGACTGGAGACGTTACCCCGCTTATTGGTTGGCGCAACCCAAACGGGCCCTTTTGCGAAAAAGTTAGTCTAAAAATTTAAATTTAAAGGGTTGAACGCTGGGTACCCAAGGGAAAAACCCAATGGGTTACACAGCCCCGAATTTTGGGGGTTAAAAGGGTGGGACGGGGTTTTAAGGGTTTATTTTTGGGATGGCCGGGGGGTCCTTCCTGTGCCCCATGGGTTGCCCCTCCCCATGTTTATTTTACTTACGTTTTGTCAATCGTTTAAAAATTACCCAAATTTAATCGAAAAATTTTGGGAAAAAATTAAATCCCCCAAGTCTCCCTGATCAAAACATAAGATAAATTTTTACACTTTTCCACAACACTACAATTTAAAAATTAAAATTTCATCAAAAAACCCATGGTTTCATCAAAAAATCACCAATCAAACATAACAAGATTTTATTTTCCCCTTAATACATCTTCCAGGGGTCCCCCTTTTAAACCCGCCCCGTGTGCACAAAAATCTCTAAACAAAATTTAAATATCAACCAAAATTTAAACACAAATCGATCTTTTCCTTACTAAAGTTTTTTTGAAAGATTTTCTGTCACAGCATTAACACGAAGTCTGGAGCAATCGGTATGGGGGTTTCCCAAGCAAAACTTCCTCACCTTTCCCCACAGTAAAGTTAAAGGGACCACACTTTTTCAGATTTCATTACTCACAGTTACAAAGCTTGTATCACGTCCGCAGTCGCTCGAGTTTAAAACAACTTCGGACTGCCTCCACGTTCTTTTCAACATCGTTTTTCCCCTCCAGGGTTAACACCCTTTTGGGGTTCCCCCTTTCAGGCCCGTTTTTAGTGACTTTCAGGCCTTTTCACTTTTTTTTGGAAGACCTCGGTCAGAGTGGGGGGAGCGACCCCTGTCGGCGAGGGTTCCGGCGACTCGACCCCAATGCCATACAGGCATAAAAAATTTTGAAACACATGTACACAAGCATCGGGGATTGACACAAACCCCCAAAACTCCCAGCACTGCCATTTTTTGCAGCTTAAAACCTTCGCCCAAAAAACAAAAAAGTGGGACTTCAATGGGGGGACTACGTCCTCCGGAGGGTTTAACCCCTTTAACCCCTAATGTGCCACCCCGTTCGTTCACCCCCTGCAGGCCCTTTTCACAGCCGCTCCTGCTCAGAGCTAAACACTCCTTCCCCGTTGTGTAAATTTTTCCCTTTTTTGGAAACACAATTTCATTTACGGGTTCTGAGAAAAACAAGTGCCGTGAATACGGGCAGGCCCCTTTGAATTCTTAAAGGGGCCCAACTTAAAACCCCATATAATTTCCCCCTAAATTAAACCGCCCCCCTTAAATACCGGGGAAAGTTATATTCAGGGCCCCCGTAAATAGTTAAAACAGTTCAAAGTCAATCTTTTGCCCCCCTTTCTGAGGCACTGTAAATCCATGGGCTTGGATTTTTTGAAAAGTCCCGGGGGCCTTTAAAATCCCGAATTAATTTTCTCCCACGGGGCCTCACTTGCTCGTAATGAAAATCTAAACCCCCCAAAATTTTTGGTCTTTTGCTTACGTTTAACAGGACATTCAAATAAGGGGCCCAAAAAATCATTTTGTTCCCCTCGACACTCTCGGTCGAATTCCAATTGTTTGTACATGGGAGTACAAAACGACCCTTTACCTGATCAATAATTTTTGGGTACCAACTTCCCCCCCGGGGTCCAAATTTTAGAGAAGGGGCATCATACACAGGTTAGAAAATTTAATATCATAAAATTTGGGAAAAACTTTTTATCTTTTGAAAGGGGGCAACCTCTCACTCCCCTTAAGGTGAATGTTTTTATAACTATGAACAACTAAAAGCAGAATAAAATTGAGGAATATTTTCAAATTTTAAACCGGGTGAATAAAATTTGGGTCGTTGGAGGTAAAACCCCTTTTCAATTTCCTTTTCAAAATTTTTAGATACCCCTTTGAGGGGTTAGCAAGTTACTGTAAACCCCCCCAGCTGCTAAGCCCCTAAATTGCTTGATGGAATTTAGTTTATCTTTTTGTCTTGCACTATTACTGTTTTTTATACCCAAAAAGCGCAGAATTTAATTTCCAAATATTCAAAAAAGATTTTTTTAAACGGATAATGAGAAATTTTTTGGGCTTGTGTAAAAAATTTTAACCATTTGTTCATGCATTTACAATGAAAATTCTTCAATATGAAATTACGTTATTTATTTTTTTTTGGGCAGTGTTTACTATTTCCGCCTGCAATTTGCTAGAACATCACCTGCTCCTTAGCTTGATCCCAACTTTTTTTTCTCGTTGGGTTGTTGTACAAAAAATTTCCAAATTTTTCCTCAATAATTTCTAAATCGCTTTTTTCAAGTGTCCCAAAACCAGAAATTTTAACACATGACCTCCTGCTTCTACTAAACCCCCCGGGTTTTCCCCCAACGTCTTTGGGTAAAGTTTTTTTTGTTCATCAATTTCATTTAGGAAATTCACTAACTGTACTGCTGTAATAGCAAAAATTGTAACAAAACCGGTTCCCCATTGAATTTAAAATGAGAGGGGTTTAAACTCATATTTTCATTAAAAAAAAAAAAAAGATCTTCGAAAATGTTTTAAAAAATTGATTTTTTAACCCTCAGTTACCAAGATACTTAGATTTCGGGTTTCCTCTTAAATTTCTGCGTCAATTTTGTACTGCAACGGACCCTCTCAATGGCTGCCTCAGCAGAACATCTCTGCCCCCTTCAAATATGACCCCTTGCTGGAAGCAGTTTAAATTTACTCCCGGGATTAGAAAAATAAATCCTAAAACGAACTTAAAAATTTTAAAATCGATTTTTTTAACCTTTTAAAACACGAAATACCAGCCCCTTTAGCATGTCAAGCACTTCCCACTTGTCAAAGCACCACCGATATAATTCCCAACTTTTGAAACATAGTCTTCGAGGCGTGCGGGCCCTCCTTTTTACACGTGGAAAACCTATTTCCCGTACAAAGGTGTCCCAAAACATTTGGGGTACGGGGGATCCAAATCATCTGTGATGGCTTTCCCTCCCCCAAATACAGTTATTGGGGAGTCGGGAATCTCGATATCTTTAAACCCATCGCCCAAACCGTGCATTTCCCCCGGCCCCCTGTTTTCCCCTTTGGGTTTTCTACTCACTACGGCTTTATCGTTTTCACGTGAAAAACCACGATTTCTCTATTTCTACTTTAAAAAACAAAATTTAAACGACGATAAACCTTGACTACCCCTGTGGGGCCCCCCTTCCATAGTTTTTTTGACATTTTTTTTTAAATCTGTGACGTCCGATACTCGGCCCGTGCAGCGGGAATTTAAGGGCCCTTTTCCTCTTTAAAACGAATCCTTCACTTTCTTGTTGTACTCCCTTTTTCATACTTGGCCCGGGCCAAAATGCCTTACTTTCGCGCAGCAATTTCCCCCCAGGGGTTTTCCCTTTAAAACTTTCGCGGCAGAGTCTTTACATGATCCCCAAAATCCCTCGTTTCTTCCGTGTAGTCAAGCCCACCCTCCATGGGAAAGGCTTCCATTTTTCCCCCCAAACAACTTTTCGTACGGCAAAATCCCGTACCTCGGGTTTTGGGCCCTTTTTATAAGCCATATTTAAATATGGGAGTTTATTACCCAATCAGCCCTGTTGACGGTTCACAAAGTGACTAAGAAATTTTGGGAAATAGTCGCGTGTCCCTTCTCTACCCCGACCATTACTCTGGGGGTGAAACCCTTAGTCTGGATTTTTCTGTGTGCAAGAAATTTGCAAAAACTTTTTTGACCCAGTCAGAGGTAAAGTTTGCCCCTTGATCTGTAATCAAACCCTTGGAACCCCAAAAACTTAGTAATCACTCTCTGCACTAGAGCTCGAGCCAACCTGGTCTGCTTTTTGGTTTCAGAAAAGGGAAATAAATTCACAATCCCGTGTGAAATGACCCAAACCCCACTAAAAAATTACACGTTTTTCGACTCACTGATGGGCAAGGGCCCACTAGGGTGGGGTCCCAATACTTCAAAAGGAAACCTTGGGCTCTTTTAAACAACGTTCCAAGGGGCCCTTTTGCCTTTCCATATTGGTTCGTTGATACAACTGTGGCACGAACGCACATAGTTTTAATACGCCCCTTATCCTTTGGCCCTTCCACCGGGAATTTTCCCCTTAATACGGTTTTAACTCTTAGCCACCGCTCCCATGTCCCGTCGTTGGCAGGTCATGGTTCAACCTGTTTACCTCACGAAAAGAAAAGAGGGACCACAATCTTTTGGGTCACCTCCGCTCACTTTTTCCCAGGATCTTTTAGGGCTCAACTTAAAACACTTGGCCTTTTTAAAACCTTTGACAATGAGGAATCATTCTTTTGTTGCTCACGCAGTGTGGCAAGGTCAACCCAGGGGCTCGTCCCTGCGAGTAGCTGCGCACATAGCCAATGAGAGCATCAGGTTTTTTATGCCCTTTTTTCCCGGGGCTTGTGTTCCAGGGTGAAAGGGAAAATCAGCAAGCCTCGCCCCCACCTCATTAGTCTACTATTGGGGATCTTTCAAAAATAACATCCACTTTAGTGCTCCCGTGACCCTGTCACGTTAAAATTTTCCGGGGCCTAAAAAATTAACACTAAAATACTTGTACCCCTTTCCCAAAACCTAGCATTTTCTCTTTGGGTCGTAGAATAATTCCTTTCACCCGGGAAAAAAAGAGTGCGAGAAGAAAAAGCGACTGGATGTTCTTCCCCAAACTACTTTTGGGACAAATCCCAGCCCCTAGAGCGTAAATACTGGCACCCAGTAGCCAAGGTGAAGGGCTTCTGAAATCGGGGAAGCCCAACACGGGGAGGGAACTAGCTTCTGTTTAATGTTCAAACCATTTTGGGCCCACGTTTGGGATCCCAATCGAACTCCCCCCCCTTGTTTGGTCAATTCAAAAAGGGGTTTTTCCCAATGGCAGCAAACCCCTTTATGAACCGGGGTTTAATATCCGGAAAAAACCAAAAAAGGCCCGTACATCTTTTACAGTTTAGGTACGGGGGAATCCCCTCCCACCCTTTAAACCCTTTTCCGGGGTCGGGTTCTACACCAGGGCCCAGTTATTCCATGACCCAGGAAATTTAAACCCTCGCCTACTGAAATTTTTAAAATTTACTGAGTTGCACGCTAAAATTTCCCAATCCGTAGCTTACTAACACTTCATCAAATGCGCCAAATGCGAAGCCAAACTTTCGAGAACAAGATAATATCGTCCGGGAAAACACTAAACATTTTTCCCCCTTTTAATCCATAAAAAACAAAAATCCATCAGGCGCTAAAAATTTTTTTGAGGGGCCCCTTTGACAGTCCCCAAAAGGGCATTTCGTAGATACTCATAGTGGGCCTCCCTTTGGAAAAATTAAAAGGGAGTTTTCGGTCGACTTTTCCCCAAACTACCATAATCTGATGAAAAAAAACTTTCTCAAGTCAAATGTAGTATACATGGTACAACCTCCCAGCGGTCAAGTGTTTAAAAAAAACCCATGTTTTGGGTTTGAGGATTTTACATCAGGTAAAAGTCAAAGGGGGGTTGACTTTCTCTAAAAATCCAAAGCAGAAAACGATAAATTTTTTTACTGCCCTCCACAGATTTTTTCGGGACGATTTACTACAGGCGACGCCCCCCGGGCTATGATAGGAGTTATTTTCCCCCCTTTTCCCGTTGGGGCTTTTAAACAAAAACATCCACTATGGGTTTCTGGGTGAAATGGAAAACCCGGGTAAACCTTTTTTATAAATCGGCGCGCATTTTTTGTATGGATAACGTGTTTTTTAAAGGCCGATTTTGGGGATTGAAAGAGGGTGGCCCCCACTATCCCCCAAACACGTCCCTGATTTCTCTAGTACTCTTTTAACCCTTTTTCGCTGGGTACCCTCCAAAAAGGGTAAATTTTTTTCATCTACCCAAATTTTTCAAAAAAATTCGAATTTTTTGATAAACTAGTCCTACTCGTTCGTTGTCACCTCCCATCATCCAAAAATGGTCCCTTCCCCATCAACTCTGCGAGTTTCAGCTTTTTTCCCCCCTTCATTGAGGTGTAGCCCCTGCTTGGGGATACAACGCCTAGCAAACCTTTCCCCCCGCATTCACAGAAAGGGCATCCTTTTCCCCCCCCCTTTGGGAATTTGGTTTTTTTTTAAACGGGGGGGGGGGGGGGGGGGGGGGGGGGAAGGGGGGGAAAAAACCAAGGGGGGGGGGGGGGGGGGGGGGAAAGGGGGGTTCATTCGCTTTTTCAGATCTCCTTTTTTTACATTTTGTCAACCCATCAGGAATTCCCCTAACTTTCAATGCGAGCATCCATTATTAGGGATTGCTTGGGAAAAGGGTTGGTTTTAGGGGTGCGCGAAATTTAAAGGGGCACCTCTATAACCCCGTCATTGTTCCTGCCATCACCCCGTACCGTATCACCCCCAGTCAGCTTGCAATCTCTCTTTTAAGATTTTCCCCTCGCATCTTTTAAGGGTTACCATTTTGGTACAAACCACGAACTGACCCCAAAAATTCCCTGGCAACCTCTCTTTTCCCAAAAACTGGTTTAATTCCGCGCCCCTGACTATCCCCTATCAAAAACTATCTTAAGTTTTTTTTTACCTTATCTATCGTATCGTTACTAACTGATTCCCCCTATTTCCCAAATTTTAGAAATTTTCCGTAAGGGATACTTCTTTTCCACTTACTTTACAGCCTTCGCCCCCAAAATTTATTGGGTTTACTTTTTTTAGTTTAAAACCGCGCCAAAAAACCCGCCCTGGTGGTAAGACCCACTGGTTTTGGGGGGGACACCCTCCGAACCCTCCGATTTTCATTTTTCGTAGATCCAAATTTGCTAAAATTCAACTGAAAACCCGTTTTCAATCCGCGCGGGTTTTTTGACATCTTTTTCGTTATACACGTTTTTCTCTATACAACTGTCCTGGGGTTTAGGGCCCCTCGGACAACCTTCCCGGTGTCGTAGTAGGGGGGCCCGTTCCCCTTTTTTTGGCCCCGGCGCAACCCACTTGCCTACCTGGAAACGGGGCACTCTCCCCCCCTTTTGCAACCCATTTAACCCAAAAGTCAATTTTCCCGACCTACGGGGGAACAACCCTTTCCTTTATGTCTATCGGTTTCCTTCCCCCTTTTCCCGAAAAATCCCCCAAAAAAAAAAAAAAAAAAAAAAAAAAAAAAAAAAAAAACCAAAAAAAAAAAAAAAAACACGGCTAAATACCCACGGGGGAGGGTTCCCCACAACAAAAATTCCCCTTTCACCGGCACACCCGGCCCTTTTAAAATCCAAAAATCACTTTTGTCTGCCGTAAAAACTTCAGGTTCGTCCTGAAAATTTCCCCCCCTAAACAAGTCAGGGTTTGTCCCCGGGGCTACAGCGGGTCCACGTTTGATGAGCGACACCTGAGCACCGGGATCCCCTTAATATCTTTTTCCCCCGGCATTTTCCCCCACGGGCCCCCTGGGGAACTAGTTCCTCGGCTAAATCTTTTACAACCGGGGGAAATATTTGTATTTTTTTATCTACTCGGGCGGTTTCACGAATCTTAACTTTAACTCCTACCTAGGTTCACAAATGTTCTTTCCAGTCGTTACAAATTTTTTTTGTGCCTTGGCCTTTCGGTTTTTGGCTCCCTTTTCTCTCGGGGGCGGGGTGGCGGCGACTCCATGGCCCCTGCCCCCCCTTTCCCCCACTGACTAGCACTAGGAGTGCTGGTTGGAAGTTTTAAAGCGACAATCCTTTGGTCTTTTGCCCTGGGTTATTACATCGCCAGCACCCCGGCATTACTGGGTCTACTAAATCCCCTATTGTCCCAAAACTCACGAGACGTGTGCCCCGGATTATGGCCCCCCGAAACCAAAAAAGGTTTAGTTTTTGGAAAAAACCCTTTCCCTTCATCTGTAGCGCGAGAAAGGGGTTTTTTCGAATTTCTTTAAAAAAAGTGATCAATTTTCCCACCGCTTTTTAGTGACGGCTTCTCGGGTGTTATAGGGAATTTTAGTCTCCCTCCCGATCACCAACGTGTCCAATAAGACCCCGGGGAAAAAACATCCCCAAAACTCTACGATTTGGCTTCTTCCCTTTGTGCATCATTAAATTCTTTGGGTTTTCCCGTGATCGCACTGTTTTTTTTCATTAATGTCCGCACTCGATCCCGCCAAAAAACTTCAAACCCTTTCACCCCCCCCGTTTTTTTTATTACAGACAACTGCTGGAAAATAACAATCTTTCGGAGCCTTGTCACTAAAACCCTTTTTGTCAAAAACTTCTTTTAAATTCCCCCAAAGTAAATCAACCCGGCCCCTTTACCTCCGATCGAATAAAAACTCAAGGGGTTCCAGCCATTTCAAATTTTGCAACCCTTAATTTTTCGTCCCTTTCCCCAAAAGACTTAAATTCCCCCGACATTGTCGATACTTTCCCAAAAAAGTGGGGAACAGCCCCCGGGCTTTCCCCCCATCAAAAGGGGGTGATCGAGCCTACCATGTTCCCCAAAAGAGGTCTTCCCGTAAGGGCCTCGCCCAAATTTTCCCCCAACCCTGGTTTTTCAAGGGGGTCACTTCGATCCAAAAATAGCATGACAAAGGGGTCTCCAAAAACCCTTCAGTTACCGCCCTTTAATGGCTTCCTGGAGGTCCATTTTTTTGCCCTCCCCAAAACTAAAAGCACCAGGGCCCTTGTCAACAGTTTTAGGCACAATTACTTTAAAAAGTGGCCCAAATCCCCCAATTTTGTTTTTCCCCCAAAAAAATTTTTAAAAAATTTTTTTCAATTTAAAATTTTTAATTAAATAATTAGGGGCCTCTCCCGTTTTGAGAAGTAATTTTAAAAACAAAAAAATAAATTTTTAATTTTTCGACCCGGGAATCAATCAAACAAATTTCAATTTCCGGGTCTAATCAAAAACCCCTTTTTTTTTTTTTAATCCTGGAAAAAACTAATCAAATACAAGTTACACCCTGATTTTATTCCCAAATCAAAAACAACCTACTATGTCTGAGCAAAGAATAATTTTCCCAAAAATTTTTAATATTTACTTTTCCCTTTAAATTACCCAAAAAAAAATTTTAAAAAACCTTTTTACCTTTCACTCAATTCATCATACCCAAATTTATCACGAAAGTTTGAAAAACCCATTCCACAAAATTTAAATCTTCTTTTTTTCCTGCCGAAATAAACTTACAAACTAATCAATCAGGGTTTGTGGTTTCCCCCACGGACGAGAGGAAGGGAAATTTAAAAACCCTAATAAAAAAAACAAAAAGTCCAAAAATTTTAAAATTTTAAACAAAAAGTTTAAAGTTTAATTAAAAATTTAAATATAAACAGATTTAACAAATTTTCCCCCGTTTCAACCCAAAAATTTTAAACCAAATCCCAAAGTTAATTCTTCCCAAAAAAATTTAAAAATTTTTAATTTTTTTTCACTTCCCTTTTAAAGCTACTACCCCTTTTCTTCCTTTCCCCACAACGTGGTTAGCCTCCTGCCCCTTTCCGGTACTTTGAAATTAGCCTAACCCAAATAGAAAGGTTTTTTGGGTTTTCAAAATAATTTGATAAATTTAAAATTATTTTTTGAAGCATTTTTAAATTTTGGTTAATCAGGTTTTAACTCCATTTTAAAACGTAAAATTAAAACCTTAGAGTGTCGTTTTTTTTTTGATCAAAATTTAGGTATAAGAATTGAAATTTTCTGAGGGACCCCGTCCAATCAAAAAAAAAAGGGATAAACCCAATAACTACTCAAAAAAAATTTACAACACCGAAATAACGAATTTTCGAGATTCAAATAATCGACAAAGGGAAAGCCCAACAAAGAATATAACAGTTAAATAATGTTTGAATGGCATTTTTTGGGAGCTTACAACAAGAATGGCGGACTATTAGCGCTATTGTTCTCAGCCAATAAAGGCCCTCCCCTATTAAAAAGTAATTTCTTTTAAAAATTTAATAAAAATTATAAAAATCAATCAAAAAAAATTTCAATTAGTTTTAAATTTAAAAAAATTAAAAATTTCCTTTGGGCTTAGTCACCTCGTGATTTCACAATTTCAAAAAATTACGTTTTATAAACGGTTTTTAGGGAGCATTATTCTACGGGCAGAAAAAAATTTTCTTTTCCCTTTATCCTTGTCCCGGCTTCTTGCACCAACTTTTTTGATTTCTTTTAACGAAACAAAGAAACCCCTAATTTATTTTTTTGAAAGACGAACCGACCGACAGAAAAACCCAAATGACACAACCCCAAGAATTTAAACCCAAAACCCCCAGAATTTTACCAACCCCCCCAAATGACCCCCAAATATGTGGGGGTGACGAACCCCACGTAACTTAATTTTTAAAAATTTTCGGGTTTTAATTTCGGACACGGGGATGGGGAACTAGCCCAGGGTTTTCTGTAATAAAAAAATTTTCTCCTCGGGTTTGGGCCCAAAAAAAACAATTTTGGTTTTTTGCGAAAACAAATTTTTTAAATTTTAAATTTCTAATTTAGAATCAGTTGAACAATTACAAAAATTTTTGAAAAATGAAAAAAAAAATTTAAAACCTTTTAAAAAAAATTTTCCCAAACATAGAAATACTTTTTTGGAAAAAAAATTTTTAGGGTGAAAATTTTTAATACCGAGGGTTTTTTTCCCCCTTTTTATAATTTTTTTGTTTTTTTTAGTTGGTTTAAACCCATGTCTTCCTTTTTGGGTTTTCTTAAATCAAGTTTTTTTAAAAAAAATTTTTTTTTAAAAAAATTTGGCCCAAAAAATTTTTTTAAAAAATTTAAACCCAAAATTATACGAAAAGGGGGCCCGTTTTGAAAATTTTTTTTTTAAATTTTTAAAGGGAAATTTTTTAAAAAATTTATTCATTTTTTAAAAAGAAAAGAGATTTTAAAAAGTGGGGATTTTAAAAAAAATTTATCCCCTTTTTTACCTCATTTTTTTTTTTTAAAAAAGGGAAAAAAAAAATTTTTTTGGGGTTTTGGGGGGGTCTTCAAAAATTTTTAAGGGGCTTAAAAAAAAATTTGTGTAAATTGGGTTTTTTTTTTTTAAAATTTTTTAAAGCTATTAAACAAAAAGGAAGTATTTTTTTTTTATTTAAAGGCCCAAAAAAAAAAAATAAAAAAAAAATCTTTTTTTTCGTTTTTTGAGTTTTTTAAATAAAATATTTTTTAAAAATCGTTTTTCATTGGGAAAAGGTTTCGTAAGTATTTAAAAAAAAAGTAGGTAAAATAAAAAAAGCAAAAATTTTTGGGGGTTTTGGGGCTGATTTTTTTTATTTTTAAAAAATTTTTTAAAAAAACCCCCTTTTTACAAAATTTTAAATATAAAAGATTTTTTTTTTTTTAAAAAAATTTAGTTTGGGAAAAATGGGGAAAAATTTTAAAAAAAAAATAAAAATTTTTTATTTTTAAAATTTTTTAAAAAATTAAAATTTTAAATAAATTTTTTTTAAAAAAAAAGGTTTTTTTTAAGGGTTTTTTTTTGAGCAAACATATGAAAATTTTTCTTTTCCCCAAAAACAAAAAAATTATTTAAACCAAGTTGGGGAAAAATTCAAGGGGGGTTTTTTGGGATACTTTTTAATTCCCTTAAAAAGTTTCACTTCCCCCCGGGCACCTTTTTAAAAAATTTTTCGGAAAATTCTTTTATACCCTTAAAGAAAAAAAAATTACCGAGAGAAAGGGAAGGGAAAAATTGAGCCCGGTTTGGGTTTTGCCAAAAAAAATTATAAAGGGGGAAACCCCCCAAAAACCAAAAAACCAGGTAGCGCCCTAGCGGGCTGGCAGGGGGCCAAAAGAACCCCTTTCCTTTTTTTTTTTTGCCCATGAAATCAAAAAAAACATCCTTTGGGGGAAAAGAAAAACTACAAAAAGCTTTTAAGGGCCCCCAGGGGGGTTTTTATCGGGGCCGGGCATTTTTAAAAACCCCGGGCGAATTTTGAGGGCCTTTTTTTTTTATCTCTGGGCTTTTTCCCATTATTTTTTTCTTCCTATTATTAAAAAACAGGGTTTAAATTTGGGAAGAGGGTTTTTTTAACCCTTTTTCCCCCCCAAAAAAGACCATTTTTTTTCTTTGTTTTTTTTTGGGCTAAATTGGGTTTTTTATTTTTTTTTTTAAACCCTTTTTAAGGGGTTTTTTCTTCCCCAATTTTATAGCACACTGAGGAAAAAACTATATTAAAACCGTATTAAAATGGGTTACAGTTTAAAAAAAACAAAAATTTTCAAATTTAACAAATTAAACAATAACCTGATAAAAAACAGAGTATTGAATGACAGACCCAAAAGTAAAAATGAGCTGTAGCATAGAAGGTCAGGGGACAGACGAATGGTCAAATACATGGAAATGTCTTTAGAATTTTGGAATTAAAAATCAATAATGATCTTCCCTGGGACTAAAATGAAACTACGTACACGATGTTGAAGTCTCTAGTTATTTTCTGGAATTTATCGAGAGTTTTCCACAGACGGACGGACAGACAAATAACACGATTCCAAAAAGGCTATGAGGGAGTGCGTAATAAGTTTGCCTTAGATTTTCAACAAACTAAGTCGTAATGTTTTATTGTTTTTTTTACTGAATAACAGTAATTTAAACATGTAATACATTTTTTTTGAGTTTCCAAATAACGAAACTCTTTTAGAAATTTTAGTTCAATCTTCAAATGCTTAACAGAATTTAGATTGCAGTACCAAACTGGTCTTTTACAGTTATCAGTGTCATACGAGTCAATCTATTAAGCAAATGGACTGTAAAATGGGGCGATTTCTGTTTTCTATCAGCTTGTCTGCACGATGTCTCGAAAACCAATGATATAACTACTTTTTGGATATTATCCTCATTTTTATGTAGAAAACATTCATTGGAGTTCATTGTTTGTCCACATAATTTGGAGAGCCTTGGTAACAATTTTTAAACGTTGGTCCAAATTTTAGCAACCATGATGGAAAGGAAAAATTTGTAGTATAAATGAATTTTTTTAAGTAGGTAATGTATGTGACACAAAAACCCTATGTAACTACATACTAATATTGCACACCACATCATCGAAGGATGTTACGGGGAACACGTGATATGGTATATTACTCCCTTGTTCAGGTAGTGTAATATTTTACATTAAATTTCCCAATAAATGTTGACTTTTATCACCATCTTGTTTGACTATCGAGTATAAAAATTGATTTTTTTAATAACGTTTATACAATTATTTGAGATCCACAAACATAAATTTCTATTGAAATTGAAATAAATATTTTCCATTCAAATTCCATCTTCCTAAAATTTCTTTAGTTTAAAGGAAAACGAGTGACCGCCAAAATGCATTTTCTACTCATCCCGCTGCATTGACTTTAAAATACCTTTGCAAAGTCTTTAACAGTTATTTTTTACGCAAGAAAAGTAAATAAAATTTTTGTGTTGTACCAAAAAAATGTTTTTTAAATATTTTAACAATAAAAAGTTTTTTACTGATTACATTACGATCTCCGTTAGTATGTAAGGAATCAAGAGGACAGCCAAATACAAATAAGGTTATTACAAGACAATGGTGTGGCTTAATAGCGTCATAAAAAGTTGTAAAGCTGGTTCAAAACATTACCGTGTCCTCGCCCGGGAGATTTGTCAATGTGATTTACAAGCTGAAAAGTTTGGAAGAATAGGAATTTTGTCTTTTTTTTTTTAACGTCTGTTGAACTTTTAATTTTTGTACCATATTATAATGAGGGGACATTCCGGGCTTTGAAATGAATGTTGTCACTATGCTGATTTGGGAGTTACTAATGTGATTAACATCGATTTATTTTTTTAAGTTTAAAAACATTAAAAATACGTTCGGCGAAGTGTGAAGAATGGTAAAGGGTCTGTCCGACGATTAACACTATATTTGTGTTATTTAAATTTTAATGACTGTAGATGCCAAAAATATATATTTTTTATGCAACACTAAATAATGTAAAAAAAAACATTTCAATGGTACAAATTTTGGTTTTTAGTAAAGAAGTACTTTTAAATTTATTAGAATAACAACTAAAGAAAATTATTTTCCCTTTTTTTTAAATTTATTTCTATTGCAACCCAGTACTGCCAAGACCTAATGTTATGGATTTTATTAGGTTTGTTGGTTTCTTTTCGTTTATTAAAAAACTCATGCTTTAAATAACCAATGACAGTTTTACGTTAAAGATATTAACTTGATATATCATTTAATGTATTCTACATTTTTAGAAATTTATAATTATATGATAATACTATATTCCGCTATTTTGTAATTGCTTCGTTTTGTATACCATTATTTCATAATTTCAATGCAATGGCATACATATCTCTGAATACTTCATATGTTAACTAAGTTTAATAAACGAATAAAATTTAAACTTGTTCATGAGAAAAAGTTTTAAGCTTGGGAATAATTATCCGAGTTCTAACAAAGTGTTTCCGTTCCATAGAGAAAGTGTGTTTTAATTAGCTCCACGCTGATTGTGGCAAGGCACCCCCGTCAACGTCGCAGGTCAAGTACTTGTCCATCCTTGGGCACCTGTTTTCCGTGACTGAATGGTGAAACTATGTAACTTTCTCTCTTCGGAGTCTTACGTGGTTTTAATGAAAATGAAAGAAACGTCATTTGTTAAGGGCTCTACTTTTAGGAACCTTCAGGCGTTTAAAGTTACTTGCGATGAACGGTTTTGAATAAACAATGTATTTTTTAATGGTGGGTTTTTACAATTACGTAGAAATTGGGTATTGCATTCAAAGTTATTTTTATTGTAAAATAGCTTTTCGTTGTGCATTGATACTTGCAGGTTTCTCGTTACGCAGGTTTAAAAGGAAAAACATTTTACAGTTGAAATATATGGGTAAGTTTTCACGAAAACTACAAACAGTGATAAGTTTTAACAGTATGGTTGTATTATCCCTAACACTGTTTGGTATAATAAGAATATTTTATGGATTCCAATATGTCTTTTTACTTATTTAATACTTTTTATAAAATACACATCGATTATAATAATCCTTGTTATTGTACACTTCAATTTCTAATCTTGTGATATACTTTCTTCACCCTACCCGTAACTTAGCAATTTGTAATCAACCGGTTTTGTACAAAGACCATAAAACATTTTACCAGTTTCTTTTTATAGGTATGTTAATGTCTTAGTTATTATTGAATCGAGACACAGGCTAAAACTCTATCTCAAAAATAAACAGATGTACATACAAGTAAAAAGCTCTTGCCTTTTATTAGCGAAAAGTTGTTTTGAAGATTTACAAGAATGTATCAAATGTATGGGGCCACTACAACTATATGAAATAAACAATAAATAGAAAAAAATCATGAAATAATTTTGATAGACATCATTAGACATAAATAATCAATTTATAAAAACCTTTTTCCGTGATGGACAATTCACTACATAAGTTTTATTTTCAGTTAAAAATAAATGAAACTTAACATCTACAAATGGGTACTAAATATAATAAACGGTTTGTTCCCTTAGTCAATTCCTTCTAACTCGTAATTATTTTTTAAGTTCCACAAATTTAAGGATCTCGCTTTTGTTTTCACCACAAGAGAAAAATCTAAGTGTTTGCGAGTTAAAACATATCGGCTTATTTATCTAAAAGTAGCATACCAATGTCCCAATTTTTTCTGCCTTGTCAAAAACAGTGTTAATAGCATATCTTTAAACGACTAAGTATAATCATAAATTCATATTTTGAAATTGGAACTTTACTTACGTTACTAAAATTTTCCAAAAATGTAGTATTTTAGATAAAACTGATACCTTTACTTAAAATAGAAATCGATTTATGTCGACCATTGGTTACTGTTGTCTTTAGATAAGTTTGATTCAGACCGATCTGCTGTTTGATGCTGTTAATCATCTTATGAAAATGATTTTAGAGGGGTATGAAAACGCGTGAAACAGGCTTTCAGTGTATTTTTGGAACAGCAAAAAGGCTTTTAATTACATTAATTAGTTATGTATTGATGCATAGGCTGGAATTGATGTTGCTGTATCTAATGGAGATCGCTTCAGTGTGTTCGCTCTAATAACTAGCTGCGAAGAGATAGAGGGTGGAGGTCTAGAAGAACACCAACTAAATAGAATCTTTAATGCATAAAAGTGTCTCTCAGGGATTTATCCATGGCCACGAAATTTCTGTATTATTGACAGTTTTTAAAATACTCTTGGCATCAGTTGGATATGAATAATAGTATTAAATAACGCAATAATACGGCTCTTTTGCCATGCTGATTCATTCTCTCTTTGAAAAATTAACATTTTTAATAGATTTTAATTTTAAATAACGTGTTGAACATTTTTAGTCCGTTAATTTAAAAAACTAGTCACACTAAGGATCAACTTTAACAGTGCATTGCATGGACGGGGAACTTATAATGAAATACTGACTGTTAATTCTTGGAATGGGAATATCTTGGAGATTATTTATTGATTATAAAAAATTGCCTTCGAAAATATAAACTCGACGATCAGTTAGCTCTTCATAAAGTTCATATCGAAAATATTTGCGGAAAGTATCCATAACTTTTTTGTATTTCTGAAGTGCTTTAAGATGTTGTGTTCATACGGATTAACATTTATTCTTTTATCTTATAGTAATACACTTTGAAGACGTTTCGCTTTATCGAGCTTTTAAACATCATTCAGAAGTAAAAAAAAAAGCGTGTTTCGATTTAATGAAAAATTAAAATTTAAAAGAGCCGTGTCAAAATGCTATGAGAGAGCTGTGCATATTGAAATTGCTTTTGTTTTTATGTCATTTAGAAAAAGCTCCGTCAATAAATATTTTCATTTACACTTGGCAGTATCAATAGGTTTAAAGCAAGAGTTAGAGAAAAATTTTCATAGATCAGCTTCCATAAAATTGCCATTACAAGATGGTATCAGGCTTAGAAGTAGTCTCTCTGAAACACTAAAATGGAAAAATATCATCAAGAAGAAAGATCAGGTTTGTCAAATATGTACAGATTGTAGAATGTTTTTCGAACGTCAAATCATTAAAGAAATTCAGAATCAAAAGTTCCTTAAATTTTATGAAACTGTTAGTATGAAAAAGGAAACACAATCACTACGTAAAAAGCAAACATGTGCATTTCCAACATTCACTTTTTCTGTTTTCGATCAATTGAGTATGAAATTAGTTTTTAAAATACATTATATGTAAATTCTTAGTTTATAAACTTTTAATGTGTATCTTTGTATACTTTTTGTGGTTTTATTAAAGTATTTTTTATATTATTAATGTAACCATTTTGATTTCAGATAAGTATGATGATCTTTTCATTGAAAAAACCCTATATAAATAGAACTTTATTTCTATGTGATTGTTGTAATTTTAACCTAATTAATAAAATAAAGTATGATTAATCTACGGCTTACGGTTTAATTTTAGAAAATGAGGTAAATGTATAAAATGTGAAAATGACTGTAGAAAAACGTTGTACATGGTTTTTTCAAAAATTTTTTAAGTTGACGATATTCGATACAATGTTAAAAATATTTTAAATACAATTAAGAGTATTATTATTACATATATTTATATTACATGTACTATATATTTGTTCTTGATGCAGAAAATTAAACCAATTTTGTTTAAATAAAACAAAATTAAAATAAATTTAATTCGTGTTGTACGTCGCCTCATAGGGCGTAGTAGATGCATTTATAAACTAACGCTTTAAGCAAATTTCATCATGATGACATCAAAATCTTGATAACTACAGAAAGTTTACTTCATCCACCAATTTGTTAGTAATGTTTTGAATATCAATAAAACAATGCTTTTAAAAGTTTATATAAAACATTCTCTTTTTTAAACAAATTAGAAAAAGAGATTGTGTTACAATAGGGTGTATAGTCATTTTCAATTGTTTCACTCCGACCGTTTCAAATTCATTTTTATAATATACCACAGTCAATCCGTATATTAAATCACCGTCAATAGAGTCTAATCCGGTTCTTCTTCATTTAGGCCTAGACACCTCAGAAGCGATCTTCTTATTTCTTATAATTACAATACAAAGATAAAACTCTAGAACAGTATCCACATCTTTGATCCCTTAGATATAATACCAAAATTATCATTAATTTTAAGTGTCAATTTTATATTCAGTGTAATTTCAAAATATTGAAAGCAAGAACTATTTGGAATAAGGATTGTTAAGGTAATAAATCTCGTCTTCCCTTCAGGAGTAAGCGTATTCACTTTAAATTCCGCGTGTATTAAGTTGAGAGTAATAGACGAAATTAATTGTATCCAAAATTATTTTATGACTACGTATAATCTTTATATAGAATAAAAATAATGCAACTGTCCCTAAACATTTTTTTCTACCTGAGAGAAAATGGAAATATAGCCGTATTGCAATAGATAAGTCTTGGGTTAGTCAAACAATTAAATTTTGTAAGCGTAGTATTATTATTGGTCACCAAGTTAACGACAAAAAACTATTATATTCCGAAAAAAAATTCTGTAAATAGTCATCGTACTTTCCCTGAAAACGTTTAAAAATAGTTTTCAAAATGTCATCACGTAAGGACATTGTAAATTTTTAAATTAGATAAATCGCATAATATTAACTTAACACAGTATACCTATTGAAACAGTAATACGGATGTAAAACCCTCCCGCTATTCGACTTTCTCGTTTATAATGTACAAAAATAAATGAATTATTTACTTACAAAAC
>NW_025784754.1:0-23296 GCF_021130785.1 Homalodisca vitripennis
AATATTCATATTTAACATTCATTTATCCCTTAATTGACACAGTGATCGTATTAAGAAGTCATGTATCTGTGTGTGAATAAAACTATACGTAGTAATTTATTACATTAAATATTCATATTTAACATTCAGTTATCCATTAATTTAAGAAAGTAGTGGCAATGGAATTTGTTGCATCTCAACAATTTTACGCACTTAAATATTAAAAAAAAACATAGTTCTAGAATCCTGAATACTTCCCTTTCAAAATCTTTAACTTCCACAATACTTTTCCTAACAAAAAATACTCCTATTTAACTGTATCATCAATCTTCGTTCCAATATTGGTATAAATCAAATCAGTTCTTTATTGCTTTTAGACAATATATAACATTGTATAGCAGTCGTCATATATTCAAACAGCAAATATACTACACACTCACACACATTAGACTTACATTTCAATCATTCACACTAATTCACACTATCTTTGGATCCAGATTTTAAATTTTGGTAATTTAAGATATTTTTAGATATCCCAGCGACTCATCATAAACTCCTCTTAGCGACTAGCGAATAAAATGCTTTTGACACCAACAGGCGTTTGAGACGAGTTTTTGAATTGGTTTTGATTAGTTGCATTTTTTACACTTTCAGGGAGCTTGTTGATTAAGCCGACGCCAACCTGATGCGGTAAATGCTGAGATACCGCCAGTCTATGACTATGGACTCTAAAGTTGTCCCTGGCTCTAGTCTCATACTGATGAAAGTCCCTGCCCCGGACTAAAGTGCACTTCGATTGACAGTACAGGATCACATGAAACATGTAGAGACAGGGCAATGTCAGCAAACCTAGCTCCCTAAAAGAGTCCTACAACGACTCTCTGTAATTCAACTTTGCAATAATTCTAATTGCCTTTTTTTGAAGCCTGAAAACGCGTTCCATCTTGTGTTTGGCACAGCCCCCCCACAGTCTCAAGCCATACGCAAAGTGCGATATATGAGACCGAAATATGCCGTCATTAAGACTTCAGGGGAACAGTATTTAGCTAGGCTTCGCAAGGCAAATATGCCATGAAGTAATTCTAGCACATATATTGTTAACGTGGTCGTCCCAGGTCAGACCTTGATCAATGTACATCCCCAGGAATTTTGTGGATCCAGTTTCCTCTAAAAGGACATCGTCCACAAATACAGCAGGTTGCCTTGCAAATTCCCTTGGTCTTAGGCAGAAATTGATGACATTTGATTTTGATTGGTTCGTTTTCAAATTCCTGTCAGTAAAATACTGAATGCATGAAGTCAGTTCCACAAATGATGTGATTTCCAAATCTTGTGTAGTTTTTCCTTTGAAGCAAAGAGTCGTGTCGTCGGCATACTGAATCAGATCACCATGCTGGATCACTGAGTTAAGTCTACAGACGTAAACTAAAAAAAGAATAGGCCCAAGAATAGAACCCTGAGGGACACCGTGGGCTATTTTAATTTTGCTAGAGATGACATTCGAAAATCTGCACGCATTGATCTCGATTCTTAAGATAAGAAGCAAGCCACGCGTTTGGCAGACCCCGAACGCCACATTTTTGTAACTGGTGCAACAGTGTTTCATGATGCACACAGTCAAATGCTTTGGATAGGTCAAGAAATATGCTGAGCACTTGTTCTCGCCTTTCCAAGCCATCAACAACATTGTTCAAAAGACTGTTTACAGCGTCAATTGTTGTATCTTTTTTTCCTGAAGCCAAATTGTTCAGGATTTAGAATTTTCATTGCTTTCTAGAAAGCTTTCAAGTCTTTCACAGAAAAACCTTTTCAAAAATTTTGCTAAAAACTGGAAGAATTGAAATTGGACGATAATTGCTGGTTTTGCAAGGATCGTCTTTTTTAAAAATCGGTATAACTTTAGCTGTTTTCAGTAGACATGGAAAAGTTGCAGATTCAAATGAAAAATTTATCAATTTGTGAGTGGCCTCAAAATGTACCAAAGCAACGTTTGAGTAACCAAACTGACATCCCGTTAGCGTCACACGATTTCTTTGAATTCAACCCCTGTACGACACGGGCTAACTCCTCCACACACACAGGGGCCAGAGCCATGGATGCAACCGGTTCCCTAACACCAATTTTCATGATATCGAGGTTCTAAAATTGACGAATCAGTCGAGGCCACAGAAGAAAAATAATTATTAAATTCGTTGGCAACCTGCAACTGATCATCAATTACGCGTTCATTAATTTTGATTGATATAGACTCAAGGTTTCGGTCCAAGTTTGATTTATGTGCCGATTCATTGATTATTTTCCATGCAGTTTTAGAAAAGTTTTCACAATTTCTCAGGGCTCTATTGACGTCATGAGCTTTAGCACTTGAATGACTTTCTATAGATCCTTCGATATGATCTGTAAAATGTTTTAAAATTTTCGTTTTGTGTTTGGACAATATTGAGTGAAAAAATTTGAGTTTATCTCTGGAAATGAGAATCCTTTAGTTAAACCAGGAATTATTTTTGGGTTTGAAATTGTTTTTGGTTTTTATAAAAGGACACGAAACGTCTAAATAATAAATGAAACGGTCATTGAAAGCTTGATACATGTCATTGACATTCTCAAAGCTGTTCAAAAAGCTCCAGGTTTCATTTTTTAATAAATTGTTCAAATTGGAAATGTTTTGGAAATTGAAAGCTCTTTAATTTTAACAGATGATTTTTGAGTTTCTATTTTACATCCATGTATCACAACCTCCTGCGCAAAGTGATCGGAGACAGCCGTATTCAAAACAGAGACCGTGACATTAGGAATGTTTGTAATGACGTTGTCGATGGCAGTACTCGTCATAGCAGTCACTCGTGTTGGGGAGTTCACGGACCAAATTTAGATTAAATGAGCTTAAAACATCCCGCAGCAGCCGCTGGGTCAGGGGGTCGGTGGGATCCAAAACGTTGATATTTAGATCGCCAATTATAGTAAATTTCGATGAGTTTAAGAAAAAGACAATTTATAAGATTTTCAAGGTTTGTAAAAAAAGATTCAGCACATCCATTGGGTGATCTATACAACCCTACGATTGATATTTTTCCAAGAGTGTTAGATATGATCTTAACACCACTGGCCTCAAAGTTTAGATCGGTAATGTGATTAATTTTAAAATTTTCAAACTTCAATGGTGCTTTCACGAAAATTGCACACACCGCCCCTTTAAAGTGCGTTCGACAAAATTTGATGCCAATTCATAATTTTGAATTTTGAAAAAATTTATTGTTTCAGTTTTGAAACCGTGTTCCGAGACAACAAATACATCAGGTTTGAGTTCGTCACACATGAGCATTAGCTCATCTATTTTATTGGTTGCACATTGGGCGTTTTGATGTACCAATATAAACTTTTCATTTTGTTTTGAATTAGAAAAACTTTTGAAATTTTGGCAAATTTTGAGTTGGGTATTTTTCTAAAATTTTAACTGGATCCAATAGTTTCTCCTAACCTTTCTTTAAACAGGTGTCGACAATTGAGTTTTTTTGGTTAGGAAAGCGTCCATTTTCATTTTCCCTGTCAGTGAAGGTTCCTGCTACGGCGTCAGCGTAGGTGTCAAAATTTCCGGGACGAACTATTGGATGATGTGGAGTGTGTCCGTGCATGGAGTGTCTAGAGAGGGCACTTGAATGGAAGAAAGAGAGCTAGTTGATTGGAAGGGGGTGGAGATTGGTGATGACTGCTGTTTGTTTGGAGATGTTGAATCAGGATTATATTTTATAGGAGAGGAGGGATTTAGAGAACGGCAAACGACCCACTTCCACCAGACTTCTCACCACAGTCCGGCCAGAATCCGCTTGCCCGACAACCTCAGATGCAAACCATGGTGAGTGAACCAGCGCCTTTCTATGCTGTTGATGTTTAGCAGCTGGGCTCCCTCGCATCTGGCACATAGCTCCTCGATATAATGGTTCACGCGGTGGTTGTCTGGTTCACTATATGGTCGACTGAGAGGTCGTGTCGTTGAGGGATGGTGTGCCACAATGACCCGGATGAGGCGAGGCGGGTGATTATTCGCTGCTCCAGATGTCGGTAAATGTTCTGAGACTCACCGGTTGCAATATCATTAGTGCCGGCGAGTATGACACAGCAGCTCCCAGGTGGTGGTGGGGTGCCGGACGTAGCATCGAGAAGTCCCGCTGAAGGCTTACAGATCCCACTTACTCTCGAAGGCAGTTTTCACACGTTGCTGAACGAGACCGGCCAGATGACGTGCATGGCTGTCCCCCTCGATAATAACGGTCTTGAAGGGGTTTAAAGACGTTGGGGCTGCCCCTCTTAAAACGATGTTCAACCCCCCCATCGTATATCCCTCCCAAACTAAGGGCCTGAGTTTTGTTTTTTTTCGAGGGTTTTCTTCTTCTTTTTTTTTTTTCTTTCCTTTCTCCCCCCTATTCCTTGTTTTTGAAGAAGCGGGTTCATCAAATTTCCCAGGTTTTGGGGGCCCAGGGGTTTTAAATTTGTTTTGGGTCTGTTTGGGGGACATTCTTAAATTGGGACGACTTCCAAGTCTAAAGTGCTCTTCCCGGGGGTGGGCACTCACATCTATCAGCCTCCCCCCTACTTAAACCCCATTTGGGTCGGCTTTAAGATGGATATTATTTCTGAGGCTTTGATAAAAAGGGGTTTTTTTCCCACACACCGGGGGTTTTCCCCCCTGACGGCATTGGGCACTTGTCCATGCCCCAGCGCGGTCGATTTTGGGGAATACCCCTGATAAAGGGTTCGACCCGTGATGTTTTCCCCAGAAAATTGATTGGTAAATTTGCAGGGGGCCGAGTATCTAAATTCCCCACCGAGGGGTTCTAGGCATCTTGGAAATTTTTTTGAAGATCCGCAATCTGCAACCCCAATCTCATTTTTTTTTTTTTTTCTTTTTTTTCCCCCTTAGTCCACGAAAGAGCCCCCGGTCCCATGTGCCCCAAAATTCCCCCCCGGGTTTTTTGTTTGACGCGAGAGGCGTGGATGACAGGGAGGTGTGGACGCCGCGGAAGGTGTGGACGACCCCGGGGGGGGCGGTGGACGACGGGGCAGGGCGCGGTTTGAAGGGGCCCCGGGCGCGGACGTCGCGGCAAGCGGGGGGGGCGAGGCCCGCAGGCACGGGAGATTACCAGGTGTGGGAGAAGATGACAAAACGGGAAAAATAAGGGATTCTTTGTTGGGGGGTGAGGTCCAGAATGTTTTTCATTAGAAAAAGACAATGGGATTCCCTATTTACATCCGTTTTTCCCAGCGTAGTTTCCAACAAGATCTACCCAAGAAAACGCCATATAGTTTCTCCATTTTTTAAAAGTGTATAACTTTCTCTATATTTATAATTGTTGTGAAAAAAATGTGAGGTTTCCCGTTTTTTTTTTTTAATTCTATTGAAATACTCAGGGTTAAATTTATTTATTTAAATTGGGAAAAAATTTAAAATTATTAAAAAGTTATGCCCCACGTCAAGTAAAAAAAAAAAATTTTAAACATAAAATAAGCTTTAATATAGTTAATAATAAGAAAAATAAAAAAGATATTAGTGATTACATGTAAATTTTAGTCAAACGGAAAGCATAACACCTTTTCCCAGAGGGGGGTTTTAAATTTCAGGCAAGAAAAAAAAATTTAAAATTATTTATGCATATAATTTTATTACATACATTTAAAATTGTTTTACAGTGAACAAAAGGGGGCCCTTTCCCCACAAAACGTTCCCTAAATTTCTGTCATTATTTAATGAAAATTTTTAACCAAAATAACATTTTTATTATTAAATAATAATTTTTTTCAACTTTCTCTGCTCTTTTTAAATTTTAATAAAAAAAAAACCTGGGGTTTTACAGTTTTATTTCTCGATTTTTTTAAAAATTGCACTTTTAAGTGGTTATTGAAAATACTGAAAAATAACACTTTTCTAACGACCCATTTCCAGCCCAAAACCCAAAATTTAAAACAACAACTCTTAGATAATATAAATAATTTGTGAAAAATTTTTCTTGTTCTTAGTAATGATTTTTCCCTAATCCCCCGAATGACGGATGTAGATTAAAAAGACCCAAAAAAGTAGATGCTTTATTACCAAATTATATTTTTAAGTCACTTTTTATATAAAATAATTTATGAAATAATAAAATTTAATATGAAATTATTTAATTAAACCAAAAAATTATTAAAAATTTTAAAAATCCCCTTTTTTTAAAAATTTTTTAAAAAATTTTTTTTTTTTTTAATTTTTTTTTTTAAAAAAAATTTTTTTTTAAAAAAAAAAAAAAAATTTTGGGGGGTTAAAGGTTTTTTTAAAAACCTCCCAAAAAAAAAAAAAAAAAAAGGGGGGTTTTTTTCCCCCCCCCTTTTAAAACCCCAAAAAGATTATCTACACTTTCAATAAAAAAGGGGTTTTTTTTTAAAACCTTTTGGGAAAAAAATTTTTAATTTTAGTAAAAAAAATTTTTTTTTTTTAAAAAAAAAACCCCCAAATTTTTTTGGGCCCCCATTTTAAAATTCCCTTTTAAAAAATTTTTTAATTTTTTTTAAAAAAAAAATTTTTTTTTTTTGTAAAAATTTTTTTTAATTAAAAATACTTGAAATTTAAAAAAAAGGGGAAAAAAATTTTTAAATTTTTTTTAAAAATTTTTCCCGGGGTTTGGCTTTTTAAAAAAAGGGGGTTTTTTTTTTTGGGGGAAAAAAATAAAAAGGGTTTTTTTTTTGGGGGGGGTTTGGGGTTTTTTTTTTTTTTTAAAAATGTGTTTAATTTTTTTCCCCCTAAAAGTTTAAAAAAAGGGGTTTTTTTTTTAAAAAATTTTTAAAAAAAAAATTTGGGTTTATTTTTGGGGTTTTTTTAAGGGGGTTTTTTCCCCCCCCAAAAAAAAAAATTTTTTTTTAAAATTTTTCCCCAAAATTTTTAAAAAAATTTAAAAAAGGGGGAAAAATTTTTTTAATTTTTTTTAAAAAAAAAAAAATTTTTTTTTTTAAAAATTTTTGGGAAAAATTTTTTTTTAAAAGGGGGGGGAGGGGAAAGGGGTTTAAAAATCCAAATTAAAGGGTTTAAAATTTTAAATTTACCTTTTCCCCTTTAAAAGGGGAAAAAATTTTTTTGGTTAATTAAATTAAAAAAATTTTCCCCCTTTTTTTAAAAATTTTTGGTTTTTTAAAAATTTTTTTTTTTTTTGTTTTTTTTAAAAAAAAAAAAAAAAAAGGAAATTTTAAAAAATTTTTTTTTCCAAAAAAAAAAAATTTAAAAAAAAAAAAATTTTTTTTAAATTTTTTAAAAATTTAAAAAGGGGGCCCCCCCTTTTTTTTTTAGAAATTTTTTTAAAAAAATTTTTTTTTTAAAAAAAAAAAAATTTTTCCCTTTTTTGGTTTTTTAAAAAAAAAAAATTTTTTAAAGTTTCTTTAAAATTTTTTTTTAAAAAAAATTTTAATTAAAAAAAGTTTTTTTTAAAAAAAAAAAAATTGGAAAATTTAAAGGGGGGGCCCCGGGGGGGGGGCCCGGGGGGGGTTTTTTTTGGGGGGGAAAACCCGAAAAAAAAAACCAAAAAAAATTTTTTTTTTTTTTTTTTAAAAAATTTTTGGGGTTTTTTAAAAAAAATTAACGGCCAAAAAATTTTTTTTAATTTTTTAAAAATTTAAAATTTTTTTTTTTTTTAAAAAAAAAAAAATTAAAAAAATTTTTTTTTTGAAAAAAATTTTTAGGGGAAAAAAATTTTTTAAAAAAATTTTTTAAAAAAACGGGGTTTTCAAAAATTTTTTTTTAAAAAAAAAAAAATTTTTTTTTTAAAAAAAAAAAGGTTTAAAAAATTTTAAAGGGGTTTTTTTAAAATTTTTTTGGGTTTTTTTTTAAAAAAAAAATTAAAAAAATTTAAATTTTTTAAAAAATTTTTTTTTTTGGGGGGGAAAAAAAAATTTTTCCCTTTTTTTTTTTTTTTATTAAAAAAACCCCAAAAAAAAAAATTTAAAAAAAAAAAACCCCTTTTTCCCCGGGGGGGAAAAAACCCCCAAAAATTTTTTTTTTTTTTTTTTTAAAAAAAAGGGGGGGGAAAAAAAAAATTTTAAAAAAACCCCTTTTGGTTTTTTTTGGGGAAAAAAAAAATTTTTCCTTCCCTTTTTTAAAACCCCTTTTTTTGGGGGAAAAAATAATTTTTTTGGGGGAAAAAATTTTAAAATTTTTGGGGGGTTTTTTTTAAAAAAAAAAAAAATTTTCCCCCCAAAAAAAAAGGGAAACCCCTTAAATTTCCCCCCCCCCCCAAAAAAAAGGGTTGGGGGCCCGCCAAAAAAACTTTGGGGCCCTTTTTTAAAAAAGGGGGGGAAAAAAAATTAACCCAAAAAAATTTTTTAAATTTTTAAAAAAAGGGGGGCCCCAAAAATTTTTTTTTTTAAAAGGGGGGGGTTTTTTTAAAAAAAGGGGGGGGCCAAAAACCCCCAAAAAAAATTTTTGGGAAGGGGTTTTTTACCCCCGGGGGGGGGGTTTTTTTTTTTCCCAAACCTTTAAAAAAAAGGCCCCCCAAAAAAACCCCCCCCCCCCCCCCCCTTTAAAAAGGGGGTTTTTTTAAAGGGGGGGCCCCCCCCAAAATTTTTGGGGGGGTTTTTAATTTTTTCCCAAAAACCCCAAAAAAAAAAAAACCCAAAAAAAAAAAATTTTTTTAAAAATTTTTTCCCCTTTTTTTTTAATTTTTTAAAAAAAAAAAAATTTAAAAAAAAAAAAAAATTTTTTTTTCCCCCCCCGGGAAATTTTTTTTTGGGGGGAAAAAAAAAACCCCCCCCCCCCGGGGGGGGGGTTTTGGGGGGTTTTTTTTTTTCCCCCCTTTTTTGGGGTTTGGGGGCCCTTTCCCAAAAACTTTTTTGAAAATTTAAAAATTTTTTTTTTTTAAAAAAGTGGGCCCCCCCCCTTTTTAAGGGGGGGAAAAAAAGGACCCCAAAAAAAAAATTTTTTAAAAAACCCCTTTAAAGGGGGGGGCCGGGGGGATTTGGGGGCCCCCCCAAAAAAAAAGGGGGGCCCCTTTTGGGCCTTTTTTTAAATTTTTTTGGGGGAAAAAAAAAAAAGGGAAAAAAAAACCCCCTTAAATTTTTAAAAGGGCCCCAAAAAAAAAAGGGGGCCTTTTTCCAAAGGGGGGGGTTTTTTGGGGGGGAAAAAAAAAGGGGCCCCCCCCCAAAACCCCCCTTTTTTTTTTGGAATTTTTCCCCCTTGTTTTGGGGGGGGAAAAAAAAAAAAAAAAAAGGGGGGGGGGGGGGTTTTTTGGGAATTTTTTAACCCCAATTGGGTTTTTTTTTTCCCGGGGGGGGAAAAAAAAAAATTTTTTTTTTTTTTAAAATTTTTTGGTTTAAAAAAGGGGGGGTTTGGGCCTTAAATTTTTTTTTTTTAAAAAAAAAAAAAATTTTTTGCCCTTTGGGGTTAAAAAAATTTTTTTAAAAATTTTAAGGGAAATTTGGGTTTTTTTTTAAATTAAAAAAGTGGGTTTTTTTCCCCCCCCTTTTTTTTTTAAAAAAATTTTTTTTTCCCCCCAAAAAAAAAAATTTTTAAAAAAAAAATTTTTTTTTTTTAAAAATTTTTAAAAAAAAAATTTTTTTAAAAAACCCCCCCCTTTTTTTGGGGAAAAATTTCCCCCAAAAAAATTTTAAAAAAAACCCAAAACCGGGGTTTTTTTGGTTTTAAAAAAAGGAAAAAAAATTTTGGGGTTTTTTTTTTTAAAAATTTTTTAAAAAAATTTTCCCCAAAAATTTTTTTTTTCCCCCCTTTTTTTTTTTGGGGCCCGATGTTTAAAATTTTCCCCCCCTTTTTTCCCCAAAAAGGAATTTTTTTTTTGGGGAAAAAAGGCCCAAAAAATTTGGGTTAAAAAAAATTTTTAAAAAATGGAAAAAAATTTTCCAAAAAAAAAATTTTTTTTTCAAAAACTTTTTTTTTTTAAATTTTAAAAAAAAAAAATTTTTTTTTAAAAAACCGGGGAGGGGAAAAAAAAAAATTTTTTCCGAAAGCATTTTTTCCCCCAAAAAGGGGAAAAAAACCCCTTGGCTTTTTGGGGGCCCCCCGGGTTTTTTCCCCCCACCTTTTTTTTTTTTTTTGGGTTTCCCCTTTTTAAAAAAAATTTTTTTAAAAAAAATTTTTCCCCCAAAAAAATTTTTTTTTTTGGGGGGGCCCCTTTTAAAAACCGGGGGGAAATTTTTTAAAAAAAAAAAGGGGGTTTTTTTTTATTTCCAAAATTTTTTTCCCCCAAAACCCCCTTTATTTCCCCCCTTTTTTTTAAAAAAAAAAAAAAAAAAACAAAAAATTAAAAAATTTTTTTTTGGGGGAAAACTTTTTAAAAAAAAAAAAATTTTTTAAAATTTTTAAAAAAAAAAAAAAATTTTTTTTTCCCAAAAAAAAATTTTTTTTTTCCCCTTTTAAAAAAACCCCGGGTTTTTAAAAAAACCAAAAATTTTTGGCCAAAAAAGGGGGCGGGTTCCCAAAAAAGGGGGGGGGGGGGGGGGGGGGGCCCCCCAAAACCCCCCCCAACTTTTAAAAAAAAAGGGGGGGAAAAAAAGGGGGGGGGGCCCCCCCCCCCCCCCCCCTTTTTTTTTTTTTCCCCCTTTTTTTTTCCCCCCCCCCCTTTTTTTCCCCCCCCCCCCTTAAATTTTTCCCCCCCCCGGGGGGGGGGGAAAAAACCCCGGGGGGAAAAAAAATTCCCCCCCCGTTTGGGGGGGGGGGGGGGGGTTTTTGGGGGGGGGGGGGGGGGGGGGGGGAAAAAGGGGGGGGTTTTTAAAATTTTTTTTCCCCCCCCAAAAAAAAATTTTAAAAAAAAACCCCCCGGGGGGAAAAAAATTTTTTTTTTTTGGAAATTTTTTTCCCCCCCCAAAAATTTGGAAAAAAAATTTTTTTTTTTTTAAAAAAAAAAATTTTTTGGGGGTTTTTTTGGGGGGTTTAAAAGGGGGGGGAAAAGGGGAAAAAATTTGGGGTTTTAAAAAATTTTTTAAAACCCTTTTCCCCCCCCAAAAGGGAAAAACCCAAAAGAAAAAAAAACCCCCCCCCCTCCCCCAAAAACAACCCAAAAAAAAATTTTAAAAACCCCCCAAAAAAAAAAAAAGGGAAATTTTTTAAAAGGGGCCCCCTTTTAAAAAAAAAAAAAAAATTTTTCTTTTGGGGGAAAAAAATTTTTTGGGAAAAGGTTTTTAAAAAAAGGGGCCCCAAACAAAACCTTTTAAAAAAAAAAATTTTTTTTTTAAAAAAACCCCTTTTAAAAAACCCAAATAAAAATTTTTTTTAAAAAACCCCAAAACCCCAAAAAAATTTTTTAAAAACCCCCCCCCCCCAATTTCCCGGGCCTTTTTTAAATTTAAGGGGGGGGGCCTTTTTGGGGGTTTATTTTTTTGAAAAAACCCCAAATTTTTTTTTGGGGGGAAAAAAAAAAAAAAAAGGGGGGGGGGGGCCCAAAAAAAAGAAAAAAAAAGGGGGGAAAAAAATTTCCCCCCCCGGGGGGGGGTTTTTAAAAGGGGCCCCCGGGGGCCCCAAAAAATTTTCCCCCTTTTTCCCCCCCCCTTTTTTTTTTCCCCGGGGGGGGGGGGGGGGAAAAACACAAGGTTTTGGGTTTTAAAAAAAAAATTTTTCCTGGAAAACCGGGGGGGGGTTTGGGGGCCCCAAAAAAAGGGGGGAATTGGGTTTTTTTTTTTCCCCCCCCCTTGGGGTTTTCCCCCCGGGAAAAAAAATTTTTTTTGGAAAAGGGGGGGAAAATTTCCAAAAAATTTTTTAAAAAACCCAAAAAAGGGGGGGGGAAAAGGGGGGGTTTTTTTTTTTTAAAAAATTAAAAAAAATTTTGGGGGAAATTTTTTAAAGGGAAATTTAAAAAAAATTTTCAGGGCCTTTTTAAAAAGGGGGGAAAAAAAAAAAATTTTTTTTTTAAAAAAAAGGGGGGGGGGGGAAAAGGGGGGGGGGGGGGTTTTTTAAAAAAAACCCCAAAGGGGGTTTTTTTAAAAAAAAAAAGGTGGGGGGTTTTGGGGGGGAGAGGGGTTTTTTTTTAAAAGGGGGGAAAAAATTTTTTAAAAAGGGGTCTAACATTCCATCCGTGGAATTGTGTTATTGATGGTCACGGCTGTCTCCGACCATGACGCACAACTGGTCTCCTCTGACTGAAAATGTGCGCCTGTTCACTAACATTTCTCATCCGTGGGAATGGTGTCATTGATGGTCACGGGCAGACCGTTCCGAACCCATGACGCACAACTCCTGGTTACTCTGGACTGAATGTGCGCCATGTCACTAACATCTCCCATCCGTGGATGTGTCCATTGATTGGTCACGGCGTGTCTCCGAGACCATGACGCACAAACTGGTTTACTCTGACTGATATGTGCGCCTGTCCACTAACATTCCATCCGTGGATAGTGTCATTGATGGTCACGGCTGTCTCCGACCATGACGCACAAGCGGGAGGGTGTGAGAGCGCGTCTGGCTGAATGTGCGCCTGTCACGTAACATTCCACTCAGTGGATGTGTCATTGATGGTCACTGGCCTGTCTCCGACCAAGGACGCAACAACTGGTTACTCTGACGAATGTGGCGCCTTGGTACACTCTCATCCGCCTTCAGACCGGTTATTAGCCGAGTTACCCGACCCCGAGAATATTTCCGCGTTATGCGCAATTAGTCCTAATAGAAGGACGGAGGACTTGTGGACTGCCTCGACAATTGTTTATCGGCGAGCTTAGAAATGTTAAGGCCCATTTAATAAAGTATTAACTGGACTACCCCTGGACATTGCATGTCATTTTAGGAAAAATACCTCAAAAAAATAAAAAAATAAAATGGAATAGTTTGGAATTAAAACCCCGGAATATTATTTTAGAGAGTGGGTAAAATTAAAAACCCTATTATCAGATCTCAAAACTAATCAACCATTGGAACATTTTCCAAATACATTTCTAAAACACAAAAAAGTTTTTACAAAAGCATTATTAAGGCGGCTACAAGCTTATGAAGTTAATAATACAAAATAAAATCGTCTAATAATATATCCCAAACTGCTTGGAGTAAATATATTAACAAAAGAAAGATCTGCTCAAAAGAATGTAAATGCACTGTTTTTCTATAGGAAGCTGGGACTGTAGAGCGAAATATCCATCAAGGACCTCCCATTTTTAGTAACCAGTGTATTGAAGACTTCTTTGTTGATGTAGCGTGAGTGATGAGTGGCGGCGCGCCTCCGTCAGCTTGCTAGCTGCCAGAGGGTGAAGTAGCCCCAGGTGGCGTCCAATGGTGTTAACTGCTGTTATAGAAAGAGCAGGTGATGGTGGCTTATTACCCGACTTGTAAAGCCTAAACATTCGACATGCGTATATGGAATGTCTGGAGCGGGCTTAGCTTAAACGATGTGTTTTTTAACAACGATTGAGAAATTATTAGGCCAGAATAATTAACTTTTCATTTGAAATATGAACTAGGACAATTTCCAAATGGTCCCTGAAAAACGACTAAAATTATCCGTTATGCTTTTAAAAAGGTGACTCCTAGCTCTCCAGGTAACTACAGAGCCATTACAGATATTCTATTAAATTGATCATCAAGGTATTTGAGGCATTGTTTTCTAGTCTCGATGTTTTCTTTCCTTTCCTTTGTTTTAGTAATAAAACTATAATACATAATTATGGCGCAAAAATAGGAAATAGAGATTCCTATAGAGATTATATTGTGCAACTATTGATTTGGCGTAACCCTCTCCCAGCCCGTCTACCACAATGTACTAGACCATCTTTGTACACTTCTCGTTTACAAATTGTTAGTTAAAACGCCGTCCAAGGACAGCGAGTACGTTCATGGGACTACAATACCCAACAGGGCGAGCATGCGTTTTAGATTCTGTGCAGCGACATGCTACAGGGCTTTATCTAATATCTGAAATTGGAGCTAAACTGGTTCAGCAACGCGTTGCCATTAATTACTTGCGTGTACGAAAATAGGAAACCACTGTTTAAGAGGAAGCTACAGGCTAGATACCGGTGCATGGAGCCTACAACTCTTGAGTTGCGTCGAGTTTTGCCGGAATCATGAGGATTAATCAAATTTTCTGATGGGTCGAGGCGGCCGTATATGTGTAGCACTTTAGATTTTTTTACTTGCAAACACTTTTGGCAATCCTTTGTCTTACAATTAATCATAAACCTATCACACAATTGAAATTTTACTATTTTTTAAGTGTACTTGTATTTGTTACTTGTAATGGTTTTTGTTAACTTGTAATTTATATTCTTATATATTTTAGATCAATATGACGCACGGCGCCATACAAAATTTTAATCTTGTCTACGGCAATAAAGCTTTTATAATTATCTTATTACAGGACCGTGGTATTCAAAACACGTTACATGAGCGTGAAAAATCAAGCCTGACCAAATTAATATATTAAAAACCAAACAAATATCCACTCATTTTGCGTAAAAAAAATACTTGTTTTTTTAAACCACGAATAATTAATATTAATGACGATTTCGCGGAGGTTTTTGTGGAAAGTAATGAATCAAGTGAAAAATGATTGAAGCAAGTTTGAACGAAATTTGAAATATACCGTTGCATCAAAAGTGTCAAAAAAGTACGTGCTTGAATTAATTAAACATCAAGTCTTACTTACTCTACTATTCAATGCTATGATACAAAAGTAAAAACTACAGCTCACTTTAGCTAATGCTTGTTGGCCAACCCCAGTTGAGAGAACCACAAGGATAAAAGCAGCCGATGAATAACTTTAACTAATCCTGATGTTGCTAGCGTCTCGGTAACTGTCATCTGTATTGTTAAAAGAAAAACATTTTTGTGAATGTTTTTCATAATATTGGAATTTCTCGACCGCACGAATCCCAGTCGAAACATAACGCAGCTATTGTGATGAGGGATTGATTCATATGCCAATTTTAGAGTTCACCCAACATCGCGCCAACGACTGAAATCCGAACGTTGTCACAAACCTCTGTTATCAGTCTGGGTGTGTATGATGTCGAAACGATGTAAAGATGTTTTTTTCGTTTTGAGTATCTTCATCGTGACCAGAGAGTGTTTTATCCTCTTCACACGAACATGACACCAAATTTGAGGATTCAAATCTATCACAGCTTGTATAAGATGGACGCTGCTCTAAGACAAATTTTATTTACTAGCTTTGAAAGTGATGTTGCAATATTCGACACGGCTTAGCTTAATATAGTTTTAGATCAAAGGTGTTAAAAAAACAAGCCTATTTATAAGATTAACAGTAAACAAACAAAGTAACAAGTTTCTGAAATCTGATTTCTGAACGTTTCTGTTCCTAACAACCCAATATTATGTAAACGCGAATTGAGATGATTTATAAAGAAACGAACCCATTATAATACACGCCCGATCTTATAAACTATTTTATTCCAATAACAAAGTTTCATTGGGCTTAATAACTTACGTCTCAAACTTAGTAATTTATGTGTTTGATCAAAATAGGTTACAGAATAAGTACGGAAGTTTTGTTTACAGAGTGAGGAGGTGGAAGCACAACAACCGACTGCTACAACATATCGGGAAACCGTAAGAAACATTCCTTCTTAAAATCACTGAGATGAATTACCAGCAAAAGAATTGTTGTAGTTCAGAAACCTGCCGGTAAGATTTATTGTCATAGTCACAAAAGATCTGCAGCCCCACGATCCGATAAATAAAAGTGTGATTGAGATTACTAGGAAACCTAAAGTGTGTAAACTAAGCTATATCTGAGTAAATGATTACTTATTGTATGTAGAATAGAGTCAAAACAATTAAGTTCAACAAGCTTGATAGGTGGGACTAATCGCCGCCTATTTTCCTCTCTGCGTAACAGACAAAATAAGAAGACTTCTGTCTCTAGCCTTCAAGCGCTTGCTGGGGGGTTTCAAAAATAGTAACTCTAGCCAACAAGATATCTCCTATAAGTTATAAATATCATACCATTAGATTCATGGAGTATTCCCGACTCCACTCTGACGTTTGTCTACATAAAAATAATATAATCTTAAATTCATGTCTAAAGGTAAGATTTGGGGAGTAAAGTGCATTCTTAACATGAAAGTATTCGAGCACGATCTCACCACCTTTCTTTGACCGCGGACTGGGGTTCTGCATTACATGCTCTCTCACAATCCTTTCATGTTAGAAAGCGTAATTACTACCTGTTAATATATTAACGAGGAAAATCTCTTATTGTACTCAAAGTATCAATTATACATCTAAATTAATATTTTGTATTATCCTTATATTGAGAGGTATTTTTAATATCTTCGCGATAAATACATGAGAATGCTAACTGATTACAGAGAGTTAAGGATCACCGGCCTACGAAATATGATTAAAATACATTATGTTTCCATAAAAATTAACTGTCATGAGCTCGAGTGTTGTTGAAGAAAAGACAAATTGATATAATTGAACTTGCTCACTTGAATGTTCCCGTTTCCACAACACCACAATTTCCTCATTGAAATATATCGTAATACATTTTTACTCACAAAAACTATCTAACCGATTTAGAACTGTTCAAAATATACCTGTCCCCAATCATTTGTAACAAAATTATAAATATAAAAAAATTAAAATACGAAAAGCATCCTTAAAATTATTGTAATAAACCCCATTTAAATGGGTATCTTAATGTTTTAAAAAATAATAAATTCTCTACGAAAGTTTTATATAAATTAATTAAAACTCTAAGTCTTTTGATTATCAACACTTTTAACTCTGAAAACTAAAAAGTTTTTTAGTTTAGGTATTTAGTTTAATCACAATTAACTTTGGGAGAACCATAGACAAGTAATTCGTACAATGATGGAGTTCTTTTTTTAAGTAACTACTTCGAGTAAAATGCAATATACAATAATATAATGCAAATAAATATACCAATCTATTATATGACGTTTAACTACAAAATAAAGCTGCAAGAATGTCATTGTTTTGAGACGCTATATCGGTTAAGTATAATATAATTAATCTGAATGAATAAATCGCTATAAAAAATAAACATAAACTTTCTTTCAACAATATGTTTCCTGGGAGGCTGGAAAAGAGAAGCCTCGGAGATTCTCGGGAACATTTAGAATAAGCCGACTTAGATTGGTATGGTATAGTTCCAGAGCTAAGCCATTACTTAGTACATAAAACTTAAAAGTGACTTTTTTCTTAGTTAAACTAAAATTTATATAAACATATGTACCCGTTTTTTGTCATATGAATAAAAAAATTAAAGTTTTCTTAATTAAAGTTTACGAAGATAAAAGAACGCTCCACATCTTCACACGTGTCATAACCAATTAATTTCAGACAACGAATAATTTATCTTTAACACAAATTAATTGAGACAAATTCCAGACAAACCAAGATACATAAATAAAAAACTATATGTTAAAGAGGCAGTTCTGGAAAAAAGGGGTGGGAAAGTGTAATAAAATGTAAAAACAAAAAACAAACGGGAGAGAGAATATGGGTCAAGTTTTTAACTAGTTAAGAATGAACAGTTTTTATTTGCCAGATTTTCATTAGTTTGATTGTTTTATAACAGAACAATAGATAAGGGACAATTAAGTCCATTAGTTAAACAGTCTAATGTTTATATGCATTGTTTTAATCATAAAAAAAAATAATATATAAAATTTATACTCGATATTTGGCGAATATGATTACATGTACATTTCATGGTAATGGGTGAAAATTTTAACAATTTTTTCCTGTGCTCATTACATCTCATATGAACTTTATGTAAATAATCATGTGTTAGTTTTGCTAGAATACCCACTATTCACTCTAGTACTTAGAATGTGATTGGACATTTGAGGTTAGACCTTATTAATTATAACATAGAGATAACTGAAACATCACCTATTTCTATATGCCTAGCAGTATCTGTAGATGCCAAAATAACATATTCCTTACTAACATCATTTCTTTGTCGGTAAATACTAATTCATATAACATAAACATAAGAGTCAGAGGGAAAGCGATCAATACGAGACGTTTCCAAGACACTTATTATTTGGTTATTTATCATAGTAAAGACATACCCTTAGCAATATAACCTCTTGCAATACAAGATTTTGTGGGTTAGTAAGCCTCTATAGGAGCGCTTAACCAACCTATATTCAAGTTTATTTGCAACAGGATTTCTATTACAAAACTATAACTGAATATAATTGGGCCTAATACCCTTCATGATTTCATACAACTAATCTCCTAGTTCAATTTATTTTCTAACTGCTATTAAGGTTTAAATGATACAATTTTATGATAACCACGTTCTTTTTCATTTTTTATAATCTAGTTGTTAATAATATAGTCCTAGTACAGGTCCGGGGAATTACAGTATTGTGGGGGACAATTGATTAATTTTATATGTCTTTAGGAACTGCTGGTAATTTTTGCAAAAATTTATAAATAAATATTATTATAAAAATTATATAACTATACTATATCTTTGTCGTGTATTAATAGCTACTACTGTATACTAGTACAAAAGCCAATTTATAAGGTTACATTGCCTACAATGCAAAACAACAGTTTTGCGTGTAGAATAAATCAGAATGTGCAGAATAGATTTAATAATTTTTTGCACTTTAACGTGTTTCGCATCTGCCATATTCTACAATGGGTTTGCAAATGCACATTCTAGGTGCAGGAATCAGTTGAAAACTTGGATATAGTCTGTAACCATTACTTTGATGTAAACTATCAACTATATAAAGTCTTATTGTTATTTCCTGTCCAACAGAGGCTGTTATGGTGGAGTCTGAACACATCAGTTCTTTAGTCTCGCCCGTAATTTTTTGTTCGTTTTTGGCCTTTGTAGTTGACATTCTTCCTGTATATTGGAAGATAACACGGTACATTATTCGGCCAGGTGATATCGTTTTTTTTTGTAGCTAGTTTGTGTAATGTGATAAGTATCCCACCATGTTGTGAGTTGTCCAGTGGAATCTTGTTTTATATTTCTTGTGTTTGGTTGGTTTTGGGTTAATAGCCAATAAAGTTGTCTTAGTCTCTGTGACCGTTGAAAGTTTTGAAATATTATTAATCCATCATAATTCTTCTTCGTACTATGTCTTGAAGCCCCGTCTGATTTTTTATTTATATTACCCGAGTCCCCCGCCCGACGCCCCCCCCTCAGGTAAGGAGTCATTTGAAGCAAGGGCGTATTTTTGTTTCAAATAAACTGTCTTTCCTTGAAGCTTGTAGTAATGGTAGATGTTGTCTGTTGATAAGTGTTAGAACAATTAAACACACGGTCCCATGAATTCCTTCATCCAAAGGTTGTTCTAAAGGATCTTCTGCTTTAACGGCATCATCGACTAAATACGGTTTTATGTAAGCCAACCATGGGGGGGGGGGGGGTTTGCGTGTTATTTCTTTCCTTAAAATTGAGTGAGTTAGTCTGTTAAATGAATTAAGTGCGCTAATCTAGTTTAATCTAGTATAAGAGTGTGCTTAAAGTTTTTTTATTAAAAACAGTATTGCGCGGCACAGTCCGAGTAAACTGTTGTTTTGTCCTAGCAAAGCGTGAGCTCTACTCTGTAAGAATTTCACAGCATATAATTCTAGTGCTAGCATTTCACGTTTCAGTCGCTATTGCATGTAGACGCCATTATAGGTTATTTTGATTATTTTTTAGCCACGGCGAAGTAAGTAAATTGGTTACAACTTTATTATTTTCTTCATAAAACTGTTACTAATCACTAACACTGGCTCCCGCATCCAACTACAACTTGCTATCTACATAAAAATTTGTGCTCTCCCTGATGTCCTCTTCGTAGTGGTGGATTAGTAAAATGTGGGTTTGTCAAAAATTTAGGTCTTAAGTTTTAAAAAAACCTAGTTCACCAACTATGATCCCGTCCCCATTTAAAATACTAATGTTTATTATTTGAAAGTCTTTTATTTATTTTTCAGGAAGGGGTTTTTGCTATATTTAGCAAATAATGTGTTCTTTGAATCTGCAGAAGAATCCTAAGGAATCCTAAACATTATCTTCACTTACCTTTACACAAGACTTGGTTCTTGTTTAAACTCAGGTTGGTAGCTTCTTACTCAACTGGTATTTTTGGGGTAAAAATTCCTTCCCCCAGATACCTGTGTGTCCTAAAAATGCTGTACACTCTGTTGGTAGATGAAATTTACACTCTTATTGTTATTTAGTTCTTCAAATTATCTTTTTTCGAGTTCCTCTAATATAAGCGTTTTCTATTCTATTATTGTAATTGTATTTTTTAAATGAGTCGACCATAACAATTTTAGGAGCCATTCCACTATAAAAAGAAGTGAACTTTATTTATATACGGTCCTCGGTTTAATATGCGAGCATTCAAAGGCTCTACTGAATAATGTGTGTAGAAAACGTTTGAAAGTCCATCGGCAGTCGGCAGAAACTGTATACGTTTATCGGGGTGTTTTTTTTCATGCTGCTAAGGATCATGCCTAGTACCTTCTTCTCCTCTAACCTCCATGAGACATAAAATTCATTATTAAAGGTCTAATTTGGTAAATTGTTTGTCGTGCATTGAGTTCCAAGAGTTTTTAAAACCAAGTTTCTTACTGAAGGAATGGGGTGAGGGCATCTGTTGTCATCAACTGTCGCATTAACCATCCAGAGTATCTCCGCTCAAACATTTATCTGGTCTGCGTACCATTCTATTGAGTTTTTACCGAAAAAATACTGGGCTTGCATATTCTGTGTAAGCCTGACATTCCTCTAATAAAACAATATTTATTGCTTGTACTAAAATCGTCAAATACTTTGTTATAATTTTTTTTTCCCTTTCTTGTTTTACTCTGCCTATAACGGAAGTGAGATATATTACATGGTTTAGTGTTCGGTTTTAATATCGAGTTTAACAGGCATTTATGTTTGCAGTAGTTAAAGTCAATTGACCTATTGTTGTAAATATGTCAAAGGATCTTTCTGATGTGTCGTGTAGGGTTAAATGTGGTGAGTAGTATCAACTACTATGCCGTCCCAATTTTTTTAATATGCGTGTTTTTTTCCTGTGTCCACTTGAAGGGGGATGGTGTTCCAGAGGTAGAGCTGTGGTTCAATGAATTCTGCGGTAAGGTGTATGTCCTATCCGAAGTTTGTGAGGTCGTAGCTTTTATTTGGGAAATATGATGCATTCATAAATATTTAATATAATATCTAAACCATCTTCCGCCATCAGAAAGATATGCATGATATTTCTTTTGTGATACATTATATTTCCCTATCTGTTTCGTATCGGCTGTTCAATACTTTGATATCTTTTAAGGATCTACAATCCTACCTCCTAGCTGAAGTGTTGACTTATATTTAAGTCCTTGTGGGGCTGTTACTTTGACTTTTGTCCTGTTGAATAACTGCGTTATTTTACTGAATATTAGGTTCTTTAATATAATACCTCTAGTTTTATTCCATCAATAAAGTACTCCAACAACAAATTAACGCAAGAGATTACAACATGGGACAGATGCGCCAGTATTTAAATAATTTTATACTCCAGTAACTTTAGTATCCATGCGGTTTGCATGGAATTTAACTCTAAAATTACCTATGATGAGTTGATTATCCTTTGGTGTAGGATCATTTGTTAATTAATCCATATGTGTGTGGATTTAATTGAACACACTTTTGGAAAACTTCAGGAGAAACCGAAATCTCCAGGACGCTAGCAAGTTGTAGAAATGATATTAATTAAAATCTATTTAGCAATTTTATTTAACTGTGCATATGTTAATCGATATACCATATTACTTAACATTTTAAAAATCCATGGAGTAAGGACCTAAAGAGTTAAATAAATTTCAAATACATTTCCGAGACATCCTTAGAAAATTGAGATTTGTTTGCAAATCCATTTTATGGAATATCATGAAAAAGTTTTTAAAATCAAAGTTTTGTTATGCTACATGATAATAAGTTTTGCCATGAACTACTTACATTACCTATCAAGATTTCTCCTTATTAATAGGCAATGAGATGTTTATTTTACTACTTATTTATGGTTAAGAACTAGTTTAAAAAAATTATGGTTGCCTGTAAAGTCGGTTTTACGGGCGAAGATTTTACGTGACAACGTCTTTTTCTCGGTAGAATATTTATTGATATGAATATTATTAAATTGCACAATAGGAACAAGGAATTGAATGAAAATAAGAATTGCACAAATTTTAACTATAGAAATATATTTTGTTTACTAAAACATTGTACATAATTTGAAATTAATTAAAATTTGTTATTGTAAATGGTAAAGTTGAATAAAACATTTACTAAAATTGGAATTTGAAATTCTTGCTAAACACAGTTAAATTCTAACTCCGCGCGTGGTGATTGGTCGGTTTAGTTCGTTTGTTTGGTCGCACTGTTATGACAGGTTAGAGGTTATAATTTGTTATTTTAAATGTTTGACTAGCAATACGCGCTGTTTCTTCTCAATCGACTGAATTACGATTGATTGCAGAGTGATTTAAACTAATAATTTACTTAACACTATCAACATTTGTCAATAGTATGACATAACCTATAAACTCAGTTTCTCAACTTTTGTGTCAATCTAACAATTAATCAATCAATCATAGTTTACGATAATGAAATATCAGTGTACAATTATTTACCTTTATTGTTGTAGTTGTTGTAAATGACGAATCTAAGCACTCCACATTTTCACGAATAAACATAGTTATCTGCTTTATCCCGTGCGGCGGACCCACAGTTATCTGCTTTATCCCGTGCGGATCCCGTGCGGCGGACCCACTGGACGGGCATCGTAACGTTACCGGGCGTTACACTTTTTCATGAGTGACTCCGAGCCGCAACCTAATTTAAGACGTTGTCACGTCAATAATACACACACTTTATGAATTCTGTAAAACACAGTTAATATATGCACATTAAATATAAACATTTAATTTTTTGTTGGTTTTAAAACCTATTTAGGCGTTTACTCTTGGCCCTAGTTAATTACTTTCAGTTTATATATATATATATATATATATTATATACCTTATATATATATATAATATATATATATATATATATATGCTTGGTAAGAATGTTTTGTTGTAAAATTAAATTCCAGAAACTAATACTTCGCTGTTAATAGCCGTGTGGCACATAATTTTATTCAGAATTAAATTTTCTGCAAGTTTCTTTGTAAAAATTGTGGGTCTTCAATGCCTATTTAACAAAATAATTGTCCGTTAAACCTTGAAAAAGTGTTTTCAAAATTATTTTATTTCTGTTTTTTGTAGTATAACAAAAAAACTAAATGAGATACAGCTATGAGATGAACTTTATTCAATTTATCATCTAAAAATCCGTTAGAAAAAGTTGCATTCGCCTATAAA
>NW_025784755.1:0-23499 GCF_021130785.1 Homalodisca vitripennis
TTGCTTTGTTGAAGATCAAAGTGCTCTTTTACTATCTTAATACAAAAATTGAAACACAGGTTTGAAAACAGGGCTAGGTACATTTATAACTATCTTATAATTTGTCTTACTAAAAAATGTATTGAAAAATTTAAAACACTTTTAATTCTCTAATTTGCAAAAAATTTTCAATTTTATCGTTATATAGTTAAAGAATATTATATGAGTTGCAGTATATCTTCTTACTATTTTTATTCTTTACATATTAGAATACCAACTTTGTTGCATGAAAAAAAACATGCTTTGTTATGCAAATACACGTCTATAATAAAATAAAGCAGTTACTCAGACTCATAAGTTTGTTAGATATATACTCATAACTAATATTACAAAATTAGGACACTTGCATGCATATAATTTAGGTTCGTATTGTTTTGTTTTTAATAATGTTACCAGCAACGACACACTGCACTTCAAAAATTTAATGTCTTCAAGTGCTTATCATATGAAATATGGAGCCAGTAAATTAATGCTTCCAATAATCATCACTCATCTCAGGAATCCTTGCTACACCATTTAAAAATGATTACAGCAACGACCACACTGCACTTCAAACTTTAATGTCTCAGTGCCTTATCAATGCAATTATGGAAGCCAGAAATTAATGCTTCCACAATAATCATCACTCATTTCAGGAATCCTTGCTACACCATTTAACAAATGTATACAGCATAATCGACACACTGCACTTCATAACTTTAATTGTCTTCCAGTGTTTTATCAATGAATATGGAGGCCAGAAATTTAATGCTTCCAATAATCATCATCATCTCAGGAATTCTTGGCTACACTCATTTACAAATATTGTTGTACTCAGCCAAACGACCACACGTTTGCACTTCAAATACTTTAATGGTACTCCAGTGCTTAATCAATGAATATGCGAGCCAGAAATTAATGCATTCCAATAATTCATCACTCCATTTTCAGGAATAATCCCTTAGGCTTACACCATTTTAAAAAAATGTTATACAGGCAAACGACATCAATGCACTTCAAACGTTTAATGTCTTAGTGTTTATTCAATGAATATGGACCGCCAGAAATTAATGCTTCCAATAATCATCAACTCATCTCTGCGAATCCTTGCCTACACCTTTTAAACAAAGACGGGGACCAATTACTTCTGTATTATGCCCTGCTGGGAAGGGGTTTCCTAACATTTATTAATAACGTAAATAAAATATTTTAAAAAAAAAACCCTTCAAGACTTCACTAGTTAAAATACATCTTATTAATAGTCTCTAGTCCTGTTGTTCGATAACTTGTATAGATGTAAGTATTTGTAAGTACTTTCGATAGTTGTTAAGTATTCTTTAATGTTTTGTCTTAACCCATTTGTATAGTCTGAGTAATATGTACCGATGGGAAAAGATTTTTATTTTTTCGTTATTCCTTGGTCTAATTATGCAGGAAATTGATTGTGAATACTATTTTACAAAACATTATTTAAATAAATAACTGTTACCAAAAATTTTTTTAAAGTTAAAATATTAACTTAAATATAGTTAACATTTGAATCTAAATAATTACAATACATGATACCTCGACCTTTTGCTTCCTACCTATAACTAAGTATGTGTGTAAGTTTATTAAAATAAATAATAACCTATAAATATTCAATTCGCGGTTTTTTTTAACTCTCCTAATAATTAAGGAACCCCCCCCCACCCCAACCCATCATTTATAATATTAAAACATTTATATAAATGTTTCTTAAATAAATATAATAATAATAACAACTAATATTAAAAAAAAACATTAACCATACTATTACAACCCAAAAACCTTAAAAATAGGAATGTTCATTTAAAAAGAAGTACTATTTCGCTTGTATTTCTTGAATTGATAAACTCTTGGTTATACTTTTTATGGAAAAATTTCTGAAACCATATACGACAACTATAGAAGATAACCACCTATTTACATAAACAGAACATGATAACCCTAAAAATCAAAACTAATTATTGCTTATTCTTATTACCGAAGTCCTAACAACTTAAAAAGAACTTAAAAAATTACTTTGCCATTCATTTCACACACAATTCACAGGAATGTTCTACTCACATACTATATTTAATAGAAGCTGAGAGGAAGTAGAGTCACTGGGTGTTAAAAAGGGAGTTGGTTAAGTGGCCTCTATGCAGAGAAAAAACTAACATTGGTTTAACACCATTTAAAATATTGGCGCCACTTAATTCACACAGTCTAGCATGTAACTATTAAACACAAAAGACAACACATACACTCACCACTTCGCTTCTCAACACATTATTACCAACAATCAAATGCACTATACAAACATTCCATATACCCATTACTTTACGAAATACGAGTTTATCACAATACTAAGTCTTCATACACACTAATGCGTATAGTCGTCTCCTGTGGGGGGTGTGGGGACTGATTGACATAGGAAGATATTGTAATTTTTTTAACTTATTTGTTCTGGTGAAAAAAAAAATATTTGCTTTACTTAATTTATTTTCCGGCTTCAGATCCAACAAAACCAATAAGAGTTGTTCTTTAAACTAATTGGGACCCATATACCCAAATTTTCAAGTTCTCCAAGACTTTTCTATCAAGAAGTTTAATTTATCATACAAACAATAAAACAACAAACATAATGCCAGTGGTATTCAAGAAATAGATTATATCTAAGCTTAATAAAGATTTTATCTTTATTAAAAACATATTATTCAGCAGCAGTTTTTTAAAAACAATTCGTCAAATAAATTGGATATTTTCTCTAAGTATAATATACTAATAAAACTTTTATTCTTTACACGCAAATACAGATCCAAAAAGGTTCAATGAGCCTTATATATGAACTTAACATACCATTTGTAATCATTAAATATTTTTTATATTTACACTTAGAACTAGCTTTTCTATAGTTAATAAAGGTGATGGTTGTGTTTCTTAAGTGATTTCCAGGGGTCCCTTTATATAATTCTTCGTCAGTATTTAAAATTAATGTCGTATGATAATCCACTATTGCTTTTGTAAATGATTTACCAAAAGGATCAGACTTAGCTATTGAATTCAATGAATTAAATAAAATATAATATATACAAAATTCATTTTTCCTCGTAGGTCTCACAATGCGACGTATTTTCACAATGATCTCATAGGGGATTATATTGCATAAATATTACTTCTGCATTTCTGAAACTACCATGTTATGTAATTCGGATCCAAACAGTAAATACAATGATAAGGACTTCTACATACTTTTTTATTTTTTTTTCTTCATTGGAATATATTTCAAGAGTAAAGTTTTTTTCAAATGATCACATTTTATACATGGTCAACACAATAAAAAAATTATTTGCAATTAAATTGACTGTTCTATTACTACTGTATATTTAATACACAATGCATCTTATGACGACTAAACAAAAGGACAAAAGGAGGATGACTCTCGGGGAAATAAAGTTATTGTTTAGGAAATGGAAAGTCAAATCTGTGATCTTGTTCCTGGCTAAAAACATGTTCTGTTTTTTAACGGGTCCTCATTACAGGTTTTTTAATCCACATTAATAATATAATTTAATTTGTCAAAAACCTGAATAATTTTAAATTCTAATCCTATTTTTCATTTGTTCAAGGTTCTTCAGTTTGCCATTTTATTGTAAACCCACCCCCCCACCCAAAATCGCTTTGTTTAATAATCAATTTCTATAGCTTCAAAATGACAATTGGAAAAATATCATTATGAGTATGGAACTTTAATCGAGTGTATGGTAAATGCTCTTAAATTATTCGAATATTATTAATGTATGGAAATTATTTTTAATCAGAGTTAACTAATAAGTTTTCATTCATAAGTCTATCTCATTTGTTATTTTGATGAGTTTTTACGAATTTGTGGCTGTTCAGTAATTATACATAACTTATATTATTAGTCAGGTATAATAATATATATTTATATATATATAGTAGTAGATATGAATATGCCGGTTCTAGACCACTTTTGGGACAGACAGAAAATCAATGTAAAATACTGTCCATTGAACCATAAACAAATCTAATAAAATCTAACAGGAAAGCACGAATGTTAAATAACCGAATCTTTAGCTGTTTTAACTGTTCAATGTTTGCTTCTACATTTATAAGCTGTTTTAATGAAAAAATCAAAAATCTTAATAAAAAATCTTTATTCTACGAAGTTAATTGTAACACAGTCTTTATCTTTTATAGTCTTCTTTCCAGTAAACAATCAAGTGTAATTTTTCATTTTTGTTTAATTCTTTAATCTTTTTTCTCATCCAAAACAGTCAAAAATCTGTTCGGCAAGTGTACTTTACAATCTTCCAACTCGGCAATTATTGTAAACCCGAATTTATCTTTCATTTTCTCCAAATTCAAGATTCTATGTTTTCTTCCTTTCTTCCAATTCATTTAACTTCTTATACTCTTTAAAAAATTGCATTCACCAATATCATTTAACTCTTTCAAGAACTCCATTTAAATAGAAAAAATTTAAAGACGGAAAAAATGAAATTTGATAACAATCACTCGAGAAGTCGGGGAGAATGTGAGTAAAACCGCATTCTTTTCAACGAGGTTCTTCGTTTAATTTCTCCAAATGTACTATAAAAATCATCGAGGATTTCTGGTTCAAAATCATAAACAAATTCAACATCCAGATAATGAAAAAATACAGGTAATATCTTTTCATAATAAACGTGTGTATTTAAAACCAACAAACCTAATGTATTCTTTGAAAAGGAAAATAAATTTTTTCAACGGTTCCAAGAGGATAAGTAAAAAATTTTTATTCTGTTTTCTAAATTCTGTAACAAATTTTGTTTGTGTTTCTCACCTCCGTATTGTAATTTCATAAGCAGATTATTCAAATGTGTTAGTTTATTTCGAAATTTTCTTAGGTTTAGGTCTTTCATACAAAATTAAATTACAATCTCTACAAACGAATCTTTTATCAACAATTTCTCCTCTATTATAACACTTGTAACAGTTGGCATTATACTCTTCCATTTAAAACAAAAAGATTTTTTTATAAATGGAGATTATGGAACTAAGTCTGCCGAGATAAAAATTTTTCAGCGCAAATGTTTATGTTTATATTTCAACTACCGAGATAAAGAGAAATGATTTTTATTTTATTATTCAACTATTTAGGATATTTTGTCTATGGATTACAAAGATTATTCCGGAAGAAATCGAGATTTTTCATCAGCGAAAGAGTATATTTTTGAAGTTTTAGAAGGAATGAAAGAGAATGAATATGAATTTAGCAAATTATTTTTCTTAAATAAAAAACTTTTCTACTAAATAGTCACCAAACAACATGAACTCTCCAAAATCACTTCAGTTTCTAGCATTTAAAGAACTTACCACAGGAAATAGTTATAAAGACTTCTTTGAATTACCTAAATATGTTAAACAAATGTTGATATTTTCCTTAAGTGAAAACGAATCCTTAAATGAAAAACGAATTCAGAGAACTTTTTAAGTACTAAAAAGTGTTCAATGCAATTTATTACAGACAACTTAGATAGTATAAATATGTTAAATGTAATAGGAGATTTTAAATTAAAATAATAGAAAAATAAGAAAAATATTCCGATTTTTACAAAAATAAACTAAAACACCAACAATCTGACATTTTTTCATCGCTTTTATGCTAAATTTCATTGTTTATTTGTTGGAATATTAAGAAGTCAAAGGAATATCTACACAGCCAGTTTTTTTAAACAAGTCTTTGTAAACAACAAGATTTATCAAAGGAATTTATAAGAGATCACGCTTTTGTTGTAGATTGGGATAAATTGTATGGAAAAAAACATTTACGAAACAGATATATTGTGTGTGTGTGATTCTGACGAAGAAAAGAGAAAACGTTTGTCATTCAGCAATTCAAATACGATATAATGAAAGACATACAAAATTAGTGTTGTTAGTGTGCGTGTTTTTTGCGATATCTACTTAAACTTCTAAGAAATTGGGAATGGGAAAAGAAGAAAGGTATCATATATTTTATTTCAATCAACTGTAGATTTGTGACGTCTGCTGTGAGCGTTTGTACCACTAACGCTTGACCTCGAATCTCATTTTATTGAAACATGTGAGAGGCGTTTTGTGTCACTAACTATTCACTAACTATGACGTAGGCGTTACCACTAGGAACGCGGTGACCTCGACTGTTTGTTTCACTAACTATGACGTAGGCGTTACCACTAGGAAACGCGGTGACCTCGAATCTCATTTTTATTTAAACATGTGAGAGGCGTTTGTGTCACTAACTATGACGTAGGCGTTACCACTAGGAACGCGGTGACCTTGATTACTTTTCGTCGTACAATTCATCACTTTACATCACTACTTTTCACACAATGTTTTTATCACAGTTTTAGAATGTCTACACAAATTCACAATCTTCTTGTAATGTCTTTCTTCGAGTCCCAAATATAAAAGTAACTTATAAAATATAATAACACTATGAATGGCAACGCCCCAGTGGAACACTTCACTTCACTTTTAACAAGGAAACACAGAACATCACACAATCTTCTTACTTCATATAAAGTCCCCATATCTTCTTTCTTCAACTTGCAAATACATTAGAATCTTCTAAATAAATGATATATCTTGTTAAATTTCGTTAAAATAGAGGAGGATTCACACATGGCTAGCTATACGTGGCCAACACCCAGCAAGAGATGAAGACGAGATGTAGTGTTACCAACATGTTAAAATGAAATGTCTCAATTCCCTAGAACTGTTATAGTTTCCAATGTATATTAAATAAGTATATATCAATATTTCTTTCAAACCTTGTTGTTCAAAAACCACTCAACCGATTTTTAATGAAATTTGGTACACATATAGTAAAATACTTAACTCTTTCGACTTAAACTTATCCATAAGGGTGAAATCATCCCCTATTTCTTAATATTCAAAGAAAAATAAAAAATTTTATCGGAAAAATCTGAAACTTCAAAAACAAGCGAGTTCAACTTAAAATTTCATGAAAATAACAAAATTTTTCAAAATCTACCCCAATCATCCCTTATCTTTAAACTCTTATATCTCGAGAACTATTGGAGCTTTTTTGATGAAATTTGGTATATAGGATCAGTAAATATTAAAGTATTTTTTAAAAAAATCACCACTTCCGGTCCATGACCTTGAAATAGTTTTTTTCCTAATATCATCCCTATTTTTCAAAATTTTTTAATGCAATTTAAAAATGTAAACTTTTATCAATGTCTTTAACAATTCTGTAAAGTTTTAAAACTATCCGACGAATAACGCGATTTTTACTGAATTTCTCTAATATCGTTCTTAATCACATCATAGGCTAAAAATTTCTCAGAGACAACAACAACATAACAAATCGCGTTTGTAACAGCTTTTTGAAAATCCATATTGATAATTATATCGTTCTTTGAACCAGAAATATTTGTCAAACTCTTTGTTGTATCAATGACATAAATAGGTCTATTCGCTAAAAATTCTTTAGGATTGTAATACATTTCCTTATTATTACAGTAAACTTTCTTAAAATCTTGATACATCTGATACATGATTCTGAAAAGACCTCCTGAAATGTTTAAATTTTGTAATTCATCTGGATAATAAGAACCGTTCAATTTTACTCTGATATTTTTTACATCCAAACTATCAAACTTTGAAGGATTTTTTTCTTGATTATTCTGTCTACCTGTTTGAAAAACCTATAATAACGAACTTGGGATTGAAGATATTTCTATAAATGTTTGTAATATCGAACGAATAAGTTGTTCCGGAAATACCTTTTTGTTCAATACACTGCCAATCTAGAAAATTAAAACATAATGTTTTGACTTTTTGTAATTTCATCAATCAACCTAATTTTACTCGTGGTTTTATAATCAATCATTGGAACTCTAATAAAAAAATCTGTAATTGTTATTTTTCCATCAACAGGCATAACATTTCCAGTTGCAGTCTTCAGAATCACATCATCGTCTTCTGCTCTTATAAAAACTTAGATAAAATCCTCCTTTATAGATCGGAATAGTAACATTTTCAAAAAATCCTAATCCAAAATGAGATAAATTTCCAGCTGCTTCAAAAACACCAAATTTAAAATCTGATTCAAAGCCATTAGAAGTTTGAGAAATAACATCACTTTTTGAATACGAAATAGTTTCCTTTAATTGTGCTTAATTGGCCACAGTTTTCGACTTTCTTCTATCAATTTATTGTGTTTTCTTACTTCAATCTTAGAAAATAAAAAACGGTATAAAATTAATCGATTAATCTAACATTATCAGTTCCAAGATACGCTTGACCATCTTGTTTTTGTTAAAGTTCCAGAAATATAAAACTGGAAGTTAGACGAGCAAAAGTTATCTCCAAAATCAATATTAAACTCAGTTCTTTTATTCGGTTCATTTCAAATGTTGTTTACTAATTGGATAGAAATTTTTTAAACTCCGCCCTTTCAAATATCACTAGCATATTTTCTGTAGTCCGCCATTTAATAAGAGAAAATTTAGAAATTTTAAACATCGTGTATCATTTTTTCATCGATCTAATGTACGTTTTTATAAGAAAAGATATAAATTTTAGTAAAATAATTAAAAAGATTAGAGTCCATTTTTTAATGATCTACTTCGTCATATTCAGGATTTTCTTCCTTAAATTTTGCGATCTCGGTCACATATTTCAATAAAATCTGCACAGGATAGTAACCGCTATCTATAATATTGTTCCAATCAACTGTATCTTTATTTTCATCCAAAAACTTTATACTCAAGTGTTGATAGAGACAAAGAACAGACATATGATCTTTTAATTGATAATGTATATTTTCTTGAATGAACTCTGATGATAAAGTTTGATATTTAGCAATGTTATACCAATTCAATTTGTTTACGTATAATCTCATCATATCTTCGGATAATTCATATTTTTGAGAAATGTCATCCCAATGTTCTTTTTTCAAATCTCTTTCGTGTTGCATTGATAAAAAGATCGAAAGCACTGTAATGTCCCGCCATCTCTATTTATTAAGAAAAAATTTCAAAATCAAGTTTTTATAAATTGGCTCTTTTTAGTGTTACATTCAGCACATTTTCCAGATATTCTCTTAACTCCGTTAATGTTTGCATAGTATTTTTATATCGTTTGTGGCAGTTTTCTCTTTACATCTCACACAATATAATGAGCGCCATTTATATAAGGAAAATTAGTCATCGTAACCACCTACTCCATTAAATCTGTTGTCGATGTTTTCAAAAGTTTTATCGACATCTTCTTTAAATTTATTAAAGTTTTCTTCTAGTTTATTTACTTTATCGAGATATAAATCGTTGTATTCAACGAGTTTATGATCAATATTCTCAAAAGGTTTTTGTGGCATCTAAACTAAACTTATCAAAAGACTGCTTATTTTTTATAACTTTTTCATTAATTTCGCCAAAGTTTTCTTCTAGTTTAATTAATTTATCATGAAGTAAAGATTGATTAGTAACTACTCTTTCAAAAACTTCACCATTTTTTATTCTATCGGTTTCATTAAAACCCTCTTGAAATTTAGCGAAATCTTCCAAAAAGTTTGTTATTTTTCCATAAAGATCGCCTTTATATAGATTGAAAATTTTCCTCAAAATTTGTAAATTTTTCATCACAATTTTCTATAGATCTTTTACTTCTTTCATCAAGTTTTTTCATAGACTTCTGTCTGTTGTAAAATCTTTAACATGCTGTTTATGATTTCTCATAATTTTGTTTTAGTTCATTAAACATTTTAATAGGATCTTCTAATTGAATCATTACAACAACATCAAATGGATTAATTCCTTTACTAACACCGCTATTCCTTTTTTCCTTTAAAATCTAAGGCATTTTTAAACATTCGGATCATGGTAAATCAACAATATCGATGTTTTCTGATAATTTTTAGAGGTTTTAAAATTTGTTCTTTAACAAACAACATCATGTTTGTCAATACCAGGTCGAACACCGACAATTCTTTTTTTATTAGCCAAACTAACATAATTCTTTTCAACTTTGATCGCTTCAGTAATTTCATCAGCTTTTTCGATATGAGACATTAAATTGGTAAATAATTTTTTTACACCATCATCAACTTCTTTTTCCAATGTTTTTATTTTATCAGCAACTTCATTTGAACTCATGAAATTTGCAAGTTTGTTATCATATTCTGCTTTAAAATCTTCAATCTCGACAGCAAACATATCTGAATCTGGAAGGTTTTGTAATACATTTTCTAACTTGTTATCAAACTCATTTCTCAAACTATCAAAATTGAAACTATTATCTACATTTTGAATAATTTGTGTACCAAATACGTCAAAAATATTTTGTGAATCCATATTTATTAAGCAATAATTTGTTAACAACTTTCTTTAAAATCTTTACCATTACTCAGTTCATTCAAAACAAAAAACACATAAATGACCACAAATTGGGGGATCTTTATAGTCTTGAATCTGAGAATCATTGTAGTAGACGCTTGATTTTTTCAAATATTTAATCAATTCTATAGGTGGTTTGTCCTCAATTCTTCCATACGAATCAAAATAAACATGTATTCTTATCAATTTTTATAATAACAAACCCAATGCGTTCCACTTCCCATAATCGAGTCTAAATTCACAATTCCACATTCAAATTTCTTAACTTTTTCAGGTAATGTATCGCGCATATAAAAATTCCTCTAAAATGTTTAATATTTTTGCAGATTTTCTTCCAATTCTCCGAATGTTAAGGTTTCAAATTTTTTTTTTTTTTCCGATGTTTGATTTCACGTAATTCAAAAGTTTTTTTTTCATCTAATCCAGATCCTGTAACATCTTCCAACTCTTTATCTAACCAATTTTAAAAAATGTTTCGAACAATAGGAATCACATCCTTTTTTAAACGATTGGAGCAGCTTTACGAACATAAGGAAACAACATTTTTAAACAACTGGAATATTTTCTCCAAAATCTAATAAACCTTTCAAAAGTCCACCATTTTTAAGTTCTTTCAACTGATTATTAAGAAAATTCTATTCTGGTTCCTTTATTGTTTTTCTTATGTTTTTTTCCGAGTTTATTGTATTGTCTATTTGTTTAAAAATATCTTATCTTCGCCATTTTTTAGTTGATCTATTTTAAATTGAATACTAACGGGTATTTTTCCTTCTTAAAAGCGGAATTTTATTTTTTCTTTCTGATTTTTGCTGAAGTTTACGTTCACCTCCATTTATATAGTTAAAATTTCAAGTTCTCTTCGATTTCCCATTCCTAGTTTTCTCTTCAAAAACATTGCTCCAGCTGTTGGAAGCGCAACAAATCTTTCACCTAAACTAGCATCTTTTGATAAAAATCTATCCATTGCTTTATCTTGCAAAACTTTATTATCTGCTATATGTCTGGAATTTGTGTCTCTATGTTTTGCATTAAAAAATATCGTGTTCCATCGCAGCCTGATCTAATTTATTTATACCAGGATCTCCTCTTTTTTAGTCTTTTTTTCGAGTTTTGTGCCAGGCCCCAGATACTGATAAGTTGGTACGTGTAATTCAAAAGGTAAAATTGTTGATAAAATCATTCAAAAGTCCACTACCCTCAATCATAGATGAACTTATATGTGCCGGCAAAAACTCGTTTTAAAATATTTAATTCCATCAGGTTTTTCAATCATTTCATCAAGTTTGTTCGAAATAAAATCTTTAATCGCTTTCTTTTTCGTTCAAAAAAATTTGTTGTTTCCAGCCTTTCTCTTTGAGCATAAATATTAATTAATAAATTCCATCGAGTTTTGTCAAATCGTCGATTATATCTGTACTCAATCTTATTATCACTGTATTTTCTCACACCTGATCCTTCGATTCGTTTTTCCCAAATTGGTTTAATCAAATTGAGATATTTTTTTACCTTTACTTGACTTTGGTTTCTTAGTTGATGGATCATTATTTTTGTAAATTGAATCAGATTTCCATAAAAAATTTCAGTATACTTTTTCAAGTCTTCCTTCAGAATATATAAACCGTCTTTTTGGAACATCAGTTGCCTGTTAATAATCTCCATAAACCTTGAGTTTCCTTCATATGTTTTTTCATTAATAATGATATCATTTATGCTCAAAATTCACGGGCAAATTTTCCAATCATAAAACTTTTCTTTTTTCTGTCCCAATACAAAACCAAATTTATCATCCTTTGCTCTAGGAAGAAATTTTTTACCAATTTTCACCAATTATTATATCCGTTGTTCCAGGACTTATTGGTTCAACTATGGTAGAGTCTTCAATGATTCGAGGTCTAAATGGTGTTGAAGATGGTAATTTTGGCAATTCAAACTCAGATTCTGGTATCGAAATATCAGCAAATTGGTCGTACAACTGGAACCAAATTCATCAAATTTTGATTATCGCTTAAAACATTTTCAATTTTGCCCTCAACATTTTTTATTGCAGATGTTACAGGTTGATTAATTTTTTGAATAAATTCTTGTTCTTTTTCATCAATTCGAATCTGTTCTTTAAATTCTTTGATTAATTTCTTTTTCTATTTGATCAAGTTTTTTCGCTTCTTCAGAAGTTACGTTCGCCATTTATTTAGGAAAATTTTGAAACGTAAACGTGGAACGTGGAAACGTGAACACGGAACGTAAAACGTGAACGTGGAACGTGAAAACACGAACGTGAAACATGAACGTGAAACGTAAACACGAACGTAAACACGAAACGTTAAAACATGAACGTGAAACGTAAACACGAACGTGAAACATGAACGTGAAACGTAAACACGAACGTGAAAACATGAACGTGAAACATGAACGTGAACGTGGAACGTGAACGTGGAACGTAAAAACGAGAACACGAAACGTAAACGTGAACGTAAAAATCATGAAAACAACTAGATTATCACACGTTTATATTGGAAAATTTATTCAAATATTTACCATTTTTAGGCTTCAAAGTTAGATTAATAGTTAAAAATCCATAGTCTTTCTTTCCAAATTTTATCACACAATTCATTAAAAGTGGTTAAAACTCATATCAGATCCCACATAATTGTTGTAAATCTTTCTCGAATAGTGATCGTCTTGCTTAAAAACACACAACATATTCAAATTATTTCTAATAACTTGTTTATCAACCTTTGAAAAGCATTGGGAAAGATAGATACAAGATATGTTTTGTTTGTGACGGGACATTACGAAATATTCCTTAATAACGTCTTGATTTTCTAAAATACAATCATCAAAAACGATTAAACGAATTGGGTTTACATTCGCTTAACGGAACTATGTCCTCAGAAGCATTATAAAAATATGATATTTTTCTTACTTAAGTTCTTCTCAATATTTTCAAATCTTTCTTGTTAATTTTTCTATAGGCGTCTTGTTCTAAAGATTTACTAAAAAAACATACAAATTGGAATAAGGAATCAACCTATTGTAGATAAAATTCAATAGTAAAGTTGTTTTTCCACATCCACTTGAACCAACAATTAACAATCTGATTGGTTGATCTTTCTTATTTTCTTCAAACGTTTGAAGTTTTATCTGATCTTTTTGCTTTAAAAATTTCTCCATTTAAATAGAAGATTTTCTCATCTTGAAGCAAACGCTTGCGAAAATGAAGCTGTTCAAGTTGACTTCAGAAAGCTCTAAATTAGTTTTAAACTTGGAACATCCTATACACTTAGAGGAAGAATCAAATTATTTTATCGGTTTAAAAGCGGTTTTTATTCTGACAATTTTGTAATAAATATTAGTGAAAGTTCTCCTTATTGTATAGGATTTAGTGAGAAGAAACGTAACAAAATATTATGGTTTAAACAAAGGATATTATACTTTCGATCAAATAAAAAAATTCCCTTAAAAATTATCTGAAAACATTCAAACAATCAGATAAATCTTTAAACTTTGACGAAAACAAGTTTGAAATGCAAAAAAATTATCTCTCTAATAAAATTCAAATAAAATCACCAGTAAGAATAATGTTTTCAGCAATTATTGTAGATTTATTGGGGTTTGCTCAAGAAACTATTGAGCCAAATCAGGTTATATTTAGGAAATAAAAAACGCCAAAATTTAGACCGTTTGATGTAATTGAAGTACATTGTAATCTCGTTGAACCTAGTTTTGAAAATCATTACCGAACATTTACACAAAGAATCTGAAATTTTGTACACTTTTTTCCCAAATGTTGCTTATGGATCAAATAATCAGTGAAAACCCAAATGAAAATCGATTATATTCCAATTAGAAAAAATATTAAAAGAATTCAAAAAATCGTTCTGACTATTCAAGCACTCTGAAGGAAATTTAATAAATAATGAGATTAAAACAACCAATATATTTAAGATTGTCGAAAGAATGATGATAAATCAAGGGGGAACGAATCGTTTCTTACCTTCAAACTTTCAAAAACGAGTTGATAATGATGATAAATACCAATACTTTTATCTAAAAGATAAGGTAGCCCTCGAGGGCCACCTCACAAATATTCACAAAAAATACGAATACAAGACAATGTTTAAAGAAAAAATACAAAAAAAGCTTTGAAAACATAGATTTCTGACAAGGGCGTCGATTCGACGCTCTTACAAAAATTTTAGAATATGAAAACACGAGACAAGCAATAATATTAAACGTTGATGATGATAAATCAATGTTTAAAGACATAAATCAAGGGGGTCTATTGAATAGACTACCTTTAAACTTTCAAAATAACACTGTTTTCGTTAATGAATCTGGACTTTATACTCAAAATAAAAAATTGCTTGTTAAATTTTTTCTATCTAAATGGAGTCAGTTGTAGACCTACTCAATAATCAACCTAAAATTCAATAACAAAACATATCTTTACGATTGTTGACGAAAACAATGTGATCTGGTGTTTAAGGCTAAAGACGTAGCAAAAAATTCTAGAATATGAAAATACTATGCAAACGATCAGAATAAACGTTGACGAAGATGATAAAAACTTCTATTTTAATCTAAATATAAGGGGGGCTATAAATAGCTTACCTTCAAACTTCCAAAATAACACTGTTTTCGTTAATGAATCTGGACTTTATTCTTTAATTTTGAGATCGCATAAAACCAGAAGCGAAAATTGTTTTAAAAATTGGGTTTACGAAAGAAGTATTACCTTCCATTAGAAAATATGGTGAGTACAAACTCAAAAACGAAAATAAGCAGTTTAAAAGATGAAATAAAAACAGTTACAAATTTCAGGTCAAATGAAATCCTTGCAAAATAGAGAATCAAGAATTGCGAATGGAATTAATGAAGAGAGATATGGTATGTAAAGATTTTGCTAAGAAAAAACACCATGTTTTTTGTATTAATTAAGAAGAATCACATGTGGGAATATCCTTATTACGTTATCAGAGCTCAAAAGAGAGAAATACCGAAAAGATTGAAAGAACTTGAAATTGATTACCCAGAAATGGAAATTTTATTAAGACAAGGAGATCCAAATAGTATAAATCTCTACAACCAAATGAAAGAATCTTTGAATATTTTATACAACGGAAATCATTTTACTACAAATATGGCAGAATCTCGACTGATTTATAGAATATCTAAATTACACGATGAAAATGTTTCTAAATTTTACTAAAAAACTCTCGATTTATTATATTTTGTTTGTAAATGTTTAGCATAACTAGGTAAACCATCGTAGAATTTTTTTTTCATATTCACAAGGCATTTCGTTTTTATAAATCTTTCGCTGAAAATTTTTTTTAGCACAATCTTTGCAAAAAGCATCTTTTCTATCTTTACTATACTGCCAGTTATTAAATTCAGAATATATTTTTAATTTCTTTACAAAAGTAACAATTTTTCTCTTCTAAAGTTAATTTGTTCATTTTATCATATAATTCCTTACAATAACAGGTCTTTTCTATTCTCTTCTTGGACACTTTGTACATTTCTTTTGAGACTCCATTTATATAGAAAAAATTATTACACGATGAAAATGTTAAACTCTTAACTTATGATATTTGGTTTGTAAATGTTTTTGATAATTATTTAACCAATTTTATAGTTCTTCCACATTCACATTGAGTATCTTCATAATATAATCTATGGTGATTCTTCTTTAACACAATCTTTACAATATGAGTCTTTCTTATCTCTACTATAGTGATCACTATTAAACTCTGAAATTTTTTTAGTTTCTTTACATTTAAGACATTCTTTTCTCTTCCAAAGTTAATTTTTCTATTTTTTATCATACAGCTCTTTATGATACTCTCCTATAACAATCTTTACAATTATAATTAATTCCATCTTTTCTATTCTTATCTTTATAAAATTCTTCAAAACCTTTTAAATTCTTTTGCACATTGAACATTTTCTTTTGGGCCTCCATTTATATAGAAAAAATCTTTGACTTTTCTCAATTCATATTCATAAAACTTTCCGGTTATTTCTTCGTTGTTTAAATCTTTTATACTATAAGTTACAGGATCTGTGTTATTAATTTGATAAATCACAAAGATTTCTCTTGACCAAATTGTTCTTATATTTGTTCGAAAATGTTTGTTTTTTACTAACAATTCTTACATGATCATTGACTTTAAATTTAGTTTTCGTGTGAATTTCTGGTGGAACATACTTGAAAACGGTCTCTAATAACTCTTTTTCTGCATCATTATCTACGTCTTTAGGCTTCATTTTGATTGTGCTCATGAACAGTATCGTTATATTTCTTTACGATTTCTTGAAGAATATCGATCCATTTAAAGTTTTTATTAATCTCAAAAAGAACCTTCATTCTTTCATTTTTGAGTTCTGTTTATATCTCTCTACAATACTTGATTTCTCTTCGTTTTCAGTATGATAAATCTTAATGTTGTATTTCCTCAAAACATCGTTAAATTCTTTATTTTTAAACTCTAAACCCTTATCTGTATGAAGTAGGTTAGGAGGTTTGTGATTGATCCTTATGGCATCTTTTACTATATCTTCGAAAGCTTTTGAAATATCCTTGCCGTTTTTTCTTTTGATAGCTCTTGACCAAAGCATATTTTAAGAAAGTATCAATAACATTTAACATATACTTAAATCCATCATTTTGATCTGAATAGTTAGACATTATAACTAAATCTGCTGCCCATAAATCGTCAATTCCTAATGTTATAATTTTTCTCTTTTTAAACTTCTTTCGTACTGGTGCATGAATTTCTCGAGCTTCAATCTCTATCTCATCTTTAGTCTTCAATTCTTGCTTAACAGGTTTTGGATTTGGATTCTTTATAAACTTACTCTTGTTTGTCTTACAATTTTAAAACATTTTGCAGCAATTCTATACAATCCATTTTGAGTTTGAACGATTTTTGAATCTATATTTTTCGTTTTCTTTTTACACTTGTGACAGTGAATTAAATCATCTTCCATTTACATATCAAAGTTTCCAAGTTTATTTAATTCGTCTAATATATCAGATTTTGCTTCATTTTTTATAGCCATACGGTACTGTATCGATCTTATTTTTCTAGGACAATTCTCTTATCATCTTTAGCGTTCAGTGCCAGCTTGTTTATGGTAACAGTGTACAACTCATGTTTATAACTTTTGATGACTGTCATCTCCCTAAATTCTTCTTTATCTTCGAACAAACATCTCTTCAAGTTTTCGATATTTATTGTTTTATTTACAACGCTTCTCTTAATCCCTTTACACCTAACTGGGTTTTTATCTAGATATTTGTACGAGTACATCTTAGACCTTAAACCACAAAATTCTTCTAAAAACTTCGCTATTTAACTCATCTTTGAATTTCCCTATTACCTTCTTATTTTTAGTAGTGAAACATTCATGATCTTTTGGATAATCACTTGTATCAAAGTCATCTATATTTTCTTTAATAATTTTAAAAGGATCTCGTTTCAATTCTAGGAAATAACTGTCTGTATCCATGTAACACAGATTCAAATCTGGATCAAACTTCTTTAATTTGTTGTAATAAAACTCGTACATTAGCAATTTTGAGAGGTCGAGAACTGAAAATCCTATGTAAATCGGTTTGTTAAATTTAACCTTTTATTTGTACATGTGAACTCGCTATACAGTTGTCGTCAAAGATGTTAAAGCATTTGAAATTTGTTTTCTTAGCTTGTTTCATTGAAAATTCTTCATTTCCAAGCTTAATATCACATCTGTTTCTCACATTTTCCATAGATTTTCCAAAAACTGAGTTGTTCATCAGCTTATAAAAGTCCTTTTTCAAAGTCGCTTGTAGCTTTGGTTCTCATGTTTGTGTTAAAATCAATGTATTCTTTCATAAAAGGCTTCTGATCGAATGCAATAACTCTATTCACATGTTTCAAAATCATACCTTGTTCCAAATAGAACTTCAAATTTCTCGAATGAACAAACGTATCTCAGTTTTATCCAGTAGAGTTGTGCAAAGTTTGTTTTTAAAATGTTCTGGAGCAAGAGGTAAATCCTTGTGATGTTCGTGTAAATTTGTTGGATATCCAAGATCGACTTCAAGAATATAGCCATAGTTTTCGTCACCAGTGAGTTTCCAAAATTGTTTCTTTCCACTCTTCTTTTGTATACGTTTTTTGTATCCCATCCACTTGATATCACTATACGGCAGTTTTCGCATAAGACCATAACCATAAAGGTTGTTTGCATCGACATAAAGTAAATAGTTTTCAGGTTTTGTCTTATCGAAATCTTTTCAAATATTTGTTATTTGCTTTCACATATCGCTTAATACATTGAGAAATACCTCCACGAATACCTTTTTCAATCATTAAATACATATCGTAATCGTGTATCAGTTGAAGCTCAATTTTCGTTAATTTTAACATTGCGTCCCATGCGAGGACTGGGAGCTGTTAGATAGTGTGCCGGATCGAGTTTTATAGCAATTCAAACAAATATTCCTAAAATTTTCAAAGATATCAGCGAGCAATAGAACATCTTGAATGTTATAGAGATCAGAGTAATTTCCTAGATTTTTCTCTTTTAATTTGTTCCAAACATTTAAGTTAGTGTTGAAAATCTTTCTCAGATATGCTCTCGTCTGTCAAAAGTGAATAGAAATCTTGAATTTTCAGCTCTTCTGTGTAATCAAGTTTTTCAATACTATCGATAAATTCGTAAGGAAATATACCTTTCCCAGATAGAATTTTAAAAATCTCGTCGTCGTCATTTGGTTGTCTTTCTATTATCTCATTCAGTCCATCTTGTATAAAATGATTTGTATGTTTGAAGTCTTCTCTCTTTAGATTTTTAGCTAACTTTTCTATAGACGAGGCCATGAATCTGAACGTGTCTACAAACGAAAACTTGATGAAATTTCTTGGCTTATCACCTTCGAATTCATAGCCATATCCAGAATTTACAGAATAATTTATATATTTTTCATCGGTGTTTGCAATCAAATCAACATTTCCATATTGTTTAGTAGCCAATTCTTTTATGTACAAATGAGTATCGGTAATTTGACATATTGTGGCAGAAAACCGGGAATATTCTGAGGAAATTTCAAATTCAGATTACAAATTCTATGAGCTGCACCTCGAAATTTTCCAGTCAAATGACAGTGATCTCTGCATTTTTTGAATGCATCATAAGCAGAACTCCAATTATCTGGTAAAAACCCTAAAGTTTTTTCAGTGTCTTGATACGATATTTCTTCACAAATGTGGCAAAGATTTGAATTTTGATACGAAATTTCTTCTTTCGTCAGTCAATTTCATGGGCTTCATGTTCTTTGAATTATATTTTTTAGCTATGTACTTCGATAATTTATTGAGTTCTTCAAACAATTTTGCAGGAACGTTCCGCAACTCTTCTTCATTTTTTGCTCGATAACATATCGGCTTGTACATTACGATTGGTCACATTAGACACTAAAATATAGAGTAAAACCATAAGGAATATGCTTCTGAATCTTGGTTTGTAGTCGATTTTTGCGGATTGTTTTTGCATGTGGGAATCTTCTCTAATATGCTTTCAAAATCCATATAAATAACGTACGGATGGCTAAATTTCTTTTTGGTAATTGGTAAATTTAGTTGTTTGACCCGGAAACGGCATAATTGGCTTGCAAACTTCATGTTGCTTACAAATTTCTAAATGATCTGTTAAATCTCCAGATTTGTAAAAATGGCTTAAACATCTTCGACACAAGAACGTCTTGTGAGCATTTTTTTGATATCTGTGAACTCGCTAATCTACTTAAATCTGTTATCAAAACATAATGGATTTATCATCTTGTTTAACATACAATAAATCAACTTCTAAACTTGGCGTCATAAACTTCTGAAATTTTGCAACGGTACTATGTGTAGTTTTTCATCAAAAGTATAGACATTTACAGACATTTTCGGATACTTGTACTTTTGCTTTGCTGCTTCGTTTTTCAAATAATTGTATATCTTTTAAAGACATAGGATAGTCGAATCCAGAAAATATCTCATCGTTCACGAATTTTTCGTATTGTTTTGCTCTGTCAACATGAGTCTCGGGTTTTTCAATAGCGCATCGGATAGAGTAAATAAAGCAATAATCATCTTTATTTTTGATATTTACACAAGCTTTTTTATCTTTGATTTCCTTTGGTAAATCGAATATATGATCCTGCGTTCATAAATTCATGTTTATTAAGGCTCAAAACTAGTTGTTTACAACTTTTAAATGTCCATCCGGAACCTTTATTTGGATTATTCGTTTGTTCTCGATGTGTTAATTTATTAAATTGCTTAGTAATAAAGTCGTTTACGTCAAAGATTTCGTCTGCTTTGATAGTAAAATACATTAGACATGTTTGCGGTTCACCATTCACTAAAGTTCGTTCGAATTCACATTCCAAAGAGAGATAGCCCTTCATATTTTTAACATTTTCTTGAAATTTCTCGATTAAACTTTTTAATTTCTGACCGCATAATTGAAAGATATTTGTAAATTGACATGGAATTGTCGTTCAAGTTTGTTAAAATGTATTGCTTGAAAAGACCGTGTATTGAGGATAAAACTTCTACATCAATGATATTTTCGGATTTTTACTTTAAGAGTTTTATCAATTTCTTCGATCATTTCAGACTTAGTTTTAATCGTTTGTTTCTAAGGACAATTTTTCAGCGGATTGATTGAATTTTTTCATCATTAAATAGATTGAGATCTTTTTTATCTTCCTTAAAGCTTTTCTTTAATTCACGCAATTTTTCTATATTGTACATCTTTTCGTGACCATCGATTTGATTCTCTTTAGCCCAAGTCCTCAAATAATTTAGTTCTTTATTATAAATTTCTTTGTTCTTCAAATGATTTTTCGAATTGTAATGACGAGTATAGTGATGTTCAAAAATGTCTTTTTTGCAGTATGGGCACTCTATCTTTTTCCGCTCCATATTTAAAGAGCAAAAATTTGTAAACTAAAATTTTGAGAAGTGGTGATTTTTGTGACAAACTTGACACAAATCAGCACAATTTCTGGTCAAATGTTTTCAGATTGTTCTATTTAAAGAGCAAAAAATTTGTAAAATTAAATTTTGAGAAGTAGTGATTTTTGACACAAATCAGCACAATTTCTGGTCAAATGTTTTCAGAAATTGTTTCTATTTGTTATAGAAAAACATCTTTTAACTAAAATTTAGTTAAAAGATTTTGTTCTATAAATAAATGGGGTGGGGGACAGCGCTGTTAACAAAAGAGTTTTTGAATAACGGTTGGGTGAAGCTAAGATTCAAAGAAATATAAGAAAATTAGTGGAATTGGGAAAGAAAAAAAAGAGATATAGAATTCCATTGAATTTGGAAGAAAATGAAAGATAAAATTCGGGTGTTACAATAATTGGCCTGAGATTGGAAGAGATTCGTAAAAGTAACACTTGCCGAACAGATTTTATTGACTGTTTTGGATGAGAAAAAAGATTAAGAGAATTAAACAAAAATGAAAAATTACACTTGATTGTTACTAGGAAATGAAGGACTATTTAAAGATTAAAAGACTGTTGTTTAACAATTAAACTTTGTCAGAATAAAGATGGCTCGGAAGATTTTCTTGGATTTTTTCATTTAAAAAACAGTCTTAGAAATTAGAAGCAAAACATTGATAAAAAAAACCAAAAAGTAAAACATAGCATAAAGATTCGGTTATTTAACATTCGTGCTTTCCTGTTAGATTTTAATTAGATTTGTTTATGGTTTCATTATGGACAGTATTTTAACATTGATTTTCTCATGTCTGTCCCAAAATAAGTGGTCTAGTAAACCGGCCATATTCAATATTCATAACTTATAGTATTATATATATAAATTTAATACTATATGATAATAGATTTTAAATTTGTTTAACACAATACACAAAAAAACTACCAAAATCGTTTTTTCTCAGATAATTTATTAAAGAATAATTCATTATTGGATGAAAAGGATATTGGTTAGGGTTTTATATTTGATAACGTTAATGAATATTTCATTATTAAAATAGAAAATCTTAATGAAAATAGCTTACACATTGATATCTCAGGAATTTTTTTGTGATAATAGAAAAATATTTATATATACCAGCCAAATATTTTTTTTTTAGTTCTGCAAACATGCAAACACAAGTTATATTAATGAAATCTCCATCCCATTTAATACTTAAACTAAACATATTTTTCATTAAATTTACTGGATACAAGTTATTTCCTATTTGATGATCACTTTTTAAATAGTAAAAATGTGAATGCAAGAGAAGAAAGATCCAATGTTTATTGTCCCTAACCTGTTATACAGAAAGATCTGTCTGTCTCTCCCATCTGTGCGATGACTCTTTACGATAGTCCTTCGATATACCGTTGTTGGAACTCGGTTTTATTTAATGTCAGTCAATAATTGTAATGTCCTAACGTGCTCTTAATTTTCCTTCCAACAGGGTACATGTCAGGATGGTTGGATGTAATTGTTGTAATGTAATGGTAATTTTAAATGTGATTATAATTGTTTTTATGTAATTGTTTTGTAGATTGTAATTACCTATATATAATTTGTTTAAGAGTGTTATAAACTTTTTTCAGCAGGAAGAAAACATATTCCACATAAATGGCAGGCAATTGTGCGCGGAAGAAGGAGGGACGAATTATCACCTTGCAATTAAACTGAAGGAAAAGCGACAGCTGGGAAATTGAAACAGCGTTGTTGGCAGGCCCCAATGAGAACAAAGCTCTACTGCAAGTGGTCCATGCAGTTGGGTAAATACCGGCTCTAAAACATAGTTACTAGTAACATTCTCTACGCTTGAATCACGTGACAGTAGCGCCCTTTATTTGACGCTTGTGTTTATTGTAGTAAAACATTAATACTAACATAACATTTTTCAAACCTTAATCCTTATTGAGCTCGCAAATTACAAATGTGAGTTTTCAAAATGGGTTACATATTAATAAACATGTTTCTACAAAAATAAATAAGATATGCAATTCTCCGTTATACTGTGATAGAATGGTTCTGTAAGTCTATAATGATAA